>NC_059264.1:4896582-4901582 GCF_017591435.1 Portunus trituberculatus | reverse complement strand
TTTAATTTCATATCATCATTCTCGTAAACAAACTGTCCCTTAATTAACTCACCTAAATACCATGTACTGAGGGATGAGAGACGGAGCAAAGAGTGGAAGACATTGATGGCAGGAATTAATCATGGCATTGTGCTGGAACGAGTTATTACACGAGCAGCAGACAAGCTTCGTGTTGGCCATTAATCTTCTAATCTCCACAGACCCTTCCTAATGTAAATAAAATCGTCTAATCATACCCAAAACTTTAGTTAAAAATGCATCCTAGTACTAAAGGGATTAATATCAACGTTTACATTTATTTCATCATTAAGTAGACAAGCGGCTGTACGTTTACCTCAATACTCACAGCTCATTTACCAATACCACTTACTAACTACTAACCAACACCTAAACATTAAATACTTACGTAATATCAACGTTTACATTTGCTCTATCATCTAAATAAACAAATTAAGCGTTGCGTGACTGTACGTTTGCCTCAATGGTCACGGTTTATCGATGCCAGCTAAGATAAGTAATTCAGCAACGTTTCCTGCAGTGTGTGTTTACCCTGCCTCGCTGCCTTGCCTGGAGTGATGGCTTTGATATTCACCTTTCATTTACCTCTGCCATGTAACGCTGGTGAGTCTCGAGTGTTGTTTTCTGGCACAGTGGTTTTATATTCCCATGCTCTCTTATCTGACTGAATTTGTGTTTATTTATTTTTTTATGTATGTATTTATTTTACTTGTTTATTTATTTAGTTTTATTTATTTATTTACTTTTTTTTGTCTGGTTGGAGTCTAATATTACTAAATCTAGGGTGTTTTGTTTTCTCTTTTCATTTTGCTTCACCAGTGGAATATTTTTTTTTTATTGTCATTATTATTATTATTATTATTATTATTATTATTATTATTATTATTATTATTATTATTATTATTATTATTATTATTATTGTTCACTTTATCTGCATCATTTTGCTTCACTGAATTTGCAATATTTTAGTTTTATTTTTTTGTCTATCATCATCCACTTTTAATCCATCACAACTCTTCAACTATACTGTTAAAATCTACAACGGTCTTTATTATTGACTCTAATTCATCTCTACCATAAACACTCTCTAAACCTGGGATATCTGCTTTGGTATTTACGTAACATTACCACCACCATCACTAACTAAAACTGGAATCACAACCACCTAGCAATTAATGAGACAGGAATACCATAAATACCCTCGTTTATTTACCACTACCTTGTATTACCAAATCTAAAATATCTCTTTCAGTATTCACGGCATTTAAAAACACCTTCAATACACACGTTTTCTTTATCACTATCCTCTACTTTAGCTAAATCCAGATTGTTTGCCTCAGAATCTACGTTTTCTATTCCCTTGCTGTCTCACTAACCAAGCCTGCAATGCGTGGGTCCATAAAACTTCGCTAACCAGGTCACGCTTCCAGGTTTCCAGAATACGTTATCGCCCTGGAGAATTACGGAAGGTGACAGAGGACGACGCTTTCATCTGTCTGACAAAACCCTCTCATGTGCCTGACAATCTTTTCCTTAACCACTTCAGTACCAGGACGTGTTTTCATTCATTCTGCTTAGTGTTTGGTAATTTCATACAGCTTCGGAAACTGATGTGTTGATTGAAATAGTGAAGGAAGGTGACATGGAACGCTTTCATTAATCAGAGTTAACCTGTCTTTTGCCAGATGATCTTTCCTTTAACGTGTCTGCTTACATCTGACGATATTATGCAGCTTCAGAAACTTATGTGGGGATTGAAATAGTGAAGACTTTGGCAATTAATCTTCTGACCCCCATAGACTTTTCCTAATGTCAATAAACTGACAAATCACACCCAAAACTCGTAGTAAAAATGTTTGCCGTTACGTTCTCAACTCTTATTTGCTCTCAGAAGTCAAGGTGGAGGAGGAGAGCTTCATAGATACTGTTGTGAGTGGGAGTTGATGCTTAACACCTTCAGTACCATGACACGTTTTCATATTCATTCTGTTTACTGTTCGGTGATTTTACACAGCTTCAGAAACTCATGTGTGGGATTAAGATAGTGAAGACTGTAGCCATTAATCTTCTGACTCCCATAGACCCTTCCTAATGTACATATAATGGTCTAAGCATACACAAATCTCAAGGAAAAAATGTGTCCTAGTATTGAAGGCGTTAAGTGCTAAAGAAAAGGTAGGGGAAGTGTTTTTCACGGGAATTTATGGGGTAAAGGGGATACTGTTTAGGGTACCTCCTATCTCAAAGCCCACCTGCTAGGAAACCGTTGCCCAGTGAGGAAACCCAACCAACACTCGGACCGTGGACAGGATTCGAACCCATGCGCTTGGAGTATAGCCAGAATAAGACCAGTATTTTGAAACACTCTGCTCTCTCACCATCACTACTTTCCAAAGGCTTTAGTTGAAGATGTCCGTGTTTTTATGGGTATTTTTATGGCTCCGGTGATAGACTGACAAGATTTCTAGATTATTGTAAGGAGAAACTGTCTTCAAAACCCGGCTAGTCGTCTCTGTGGCCTTGGAAAACTGTCATGGTGAGAGAACAAGGTGTTTCTCAATACGGGCTTAGATGTCATGGCTTAGTTGAAGAGGTTGAGGGGAATTCATGACTTGTCGAAAAAAAGTAGAAAAGGTAGAAAAAGGTATAAAAAAAAAAAGTTACGATAAAAATGTCTCTTAGAAAAAAATATTACGATAAAAATGTCTCTTAGAAAAAAATATTACTGTACTTTGACGGTAGAATTATCATATGTTGTGTTATAGTTTCTCTCTCTCTCTCTCTCTCTCTCTCTCTCTCTCTCTCTCTCTCTCTCTCTCTCTCTCTCTCTCTCTCTCGTGTGGGTCCATCCAAACTTCTTTTTTTTTACCGTGAATATATAAAAAAAATTAATTGCCGTTCTAGTGGAAATTTCAGAGGCCAATCAGTAATTATAATGCCACACTCTTGACCTCCGGAAAAAAAAACATAAATAGAAAATAATAAATGAAATGAATATATGGGCAGGAAAATCACCCTTATGCATGTTTATTTGAGAGAAGCGTTTTATTTTGCCTTTTGTTGTTTTTCTCTCCGTAATATTCTCTTCATACGTTTCCATAAAATGCTGTTTTTTTTATAATCATTTTTATTTATTTATATTTTCTTGACTTTCTGTTTTAATCCCTTTAGTATTTGAACACATTTGAGTTTCGTTATTCTTACGTATTTTCATTCCTTCGACATCAAGTTTATTCTCTCCTTTGCAATAAAATCAAGTGTTCAGGAAGTCATACAATACCGTACTGCACACACACACACACACACACACACACACACAAACACACCAAAACACCTCAAAAACACCAAAACACCTCAAAAACACCAAAACACCTCAAAACACACCCAAAACACACCCAAACACACCCAAATATAAAAACACACAAAACACCCCAAAAACATCCCAATACACCTCAAAAAATATTAAAAAAAACACCCAAACATCAAGCAACATTATTTGCACTCCTTATACGAAACACTTTAATTTTCTCAAGCCAGCATTAACTCCTTCAGCACTGGGACGCTTTTTTCACCTTGAGTTTTGGGTGTGATTAGACCATTTTATTGGCATTAGGAAGGGTCTATGGAGGTCAGAAAACTAATGGCCAGAGTTTTCACGATTTTATTTCCCCACGTAAGTTTCTGAAGCAATCGCTAGTTAGTAAGCAGAGGGAATATGAGAACGCGTCCTGCTACTGAATGGTTAATATAAGGAATA
The DNA here is from genome assembly GCF_017591435.1 of Portunus trituberculatus. Taxonomy (NCBI): domain Eukaryota; kingdom Metazoa; phylum Arthropoda; class Malacostraca; order Decapoda; family Portunidae; genus Portunus; species Portunus trituberculatus. The sequence goes on along the minus strand of NC_059264.1, from coordinate 4,897,807 downwards.
AAGAATGATAAAAAAAAGGAATCAGAGAAAAAAAGTAGAATGATCATATAAAGAGAATAAACGAGAACATAGAATATTTTTATATTTACGTTTTTTTCTTATTGTTTAATCTTCAGTCACCTTCATGGGAAATTAGAGAGAGAGAGAGAGAGAGAGAGAGAGAGAGAGAAAGGAATAACGAACGAGGGAATGAGGAAAGGTAAAAAGAATCCACGAGCAAAACACAGAACATTTCTTCGTCGTTATTTTATTTTTTCTTTGCATTTTTCTTTCTTGCTTCACCTTGTCATGTTCTTAATAGGAAATTACCCAAAAGAAAAAGAAGACAAGAAGAAAATATGGACGATAAGACAGCGGACAAACATTCTGGCGTTAGTGTTTCTTTTCTTTACATTCTTTTTATCGTTACTTTACCCTAACCTAACCTAACCTAACCTAACCTAACCTAACGTAACCTAACCTAACCTAACTTAACCTAACCTAACCTAAGCTAACTAAACTAGGGAACTAAATAAGGAACTGGTCTTCAAGTGGGCCTTTTATTATTTTTTTAATCTTTTGTTGCCCTTGGCCTGTTTCCTTTCCTGCATATAAAAAAATCTAACCTAACCTAACCTAACCTAATCATTGTAACCTAACTAAACCTAACCTAACCTAATCTAACCTTACCTAACCTAACCAAACCTAACCTAACCTAACCTAATATAATCTAACCAAACCTTACCTAACCTAACCTAACCTAACCTAACCTAATATAATCTAACCAAACCTTACCTAACCTAACCTTACCTAACCTAACCTAATCTAACCTAACCTAACCTAACCTAACCTAACCTTACCTAACCTAACCTAACCTAACCTAACCTAACCTAACCTAACCTAACCTAACCTAACCTAACCTAACCTAACCTAATCTAATCTAACCAAACCTTACCTAACCTAACCTTACCTAACCTTACCTAACCTAACCTAACCTTACCTAACCTAACCCAACCCAACCCAACCCAAACCAACCTAACCGAAAAAAACTAAAAAAAAAAAAGCAAGGAAACAAAATCTAATGAGAAAAGATCACATCAATAAGGAAAGAAAGAAAACAGAAAGAAAAAGAAGAGAAAAGTTTGCTGGTAATTATTAGGAAAAACAAAACAGAAAAGAAGACGATGATGAAAAAAGATAAAAAGAAAAAAAACAGGAATGTGAATAGAGAGAAAGGGGAAATGAA
>NC_059264.1:4889082-4894082 GCF_017591435.1 Portunus trituberculatus | reverse complement strand
TTTGTTTGTTTTGTTTGATTTGGATTTACTTTCTTCCTCTGACGCAAACTGTTTTATTCTCTCTCTCTCTCTCTCTCTCTCTCTCTCTCTCTCTCTCTCTCTCTCTCTCTCTCTCTCTCTCTCTCTCTCTCTCTCTCACTTTCTTTATTGTTTTTTTTCCTTTTTTTTCTGTGACTTAAACTTTTAAATTCTATTATTTTCTTTTTCTCCTTTCTTCCTTTCTTTCTTTCTTTCTTTCGTTTTTTTCTCCTTTCTTTTATTTCTTTCTTTAATTTTCTTTTTTCTCCTTCCTTTCTATCTTTTTCTTTCTTTCTTTCTTTGTTTTTCTCCTTCCTTTCTTTCTTTCTTTAATTTTCTTTTTTCTCCTTTCTTTCTTTCTTTGATTTAAGCGGTGTCAAGAGAATAATCAGAAGCTTCCGGTCTTAAACTGGTGTCATTTTTCTGTTTTCTTTCTATTTCTGGTTCTTTTTACCTTTTTTTTAGTTCAGCTGGCATGTTTTTGTTCTCTCTCTCTCTCTCTCTCTCTCTCTCTCTCTCTCTCTCTCTCTCTCTCTCTCTCTCTCTCTCTCTCTCTCTCTCTCTCTCTCTCTCTCTCTCTCTCTCTCTCTCTCTCTCTCTCTGTATATAGCAACTTTTCCGGCATTTTCCTCATTCTTTCGTATCTTTACTTGTCTTTCTTCACACGCAAATTAAAGTCGTATCCTTTATTCTCTTATTTGTAACGTAATCTTTTAGTTCTCTTTTTCTTACGTTTTTTTTTTTTTAAGTTCGTCACCTTTGCAGGCTTCCTCTATTTTTTTTTTCTGTACCTTTACCTGTCTTCCTTCACGCGTAGATGAAAAAGAAAGGCAATCTTCTTCCTTTTTACTTCAGCGAATCTTCTTTTTTTTCATCTTTTGTTTTTTCTTTTATTTATTTATTTTTTCTCTTTTTGTGGAGGTTGTTTTGGGAAATATAACCTTTTTTTCACCTTGCGTCTCTTCCTTGACTTGTTGATCAAAATGCAGTCTTCTCTTTTTTTCTTAATCGTACGGAATCTTCTTATTTTATCTTTCTTTTCTTTTATTTATCTTTCTTTTCTTTTATTTATCTATTTTTTCTGTTTTTGAGCATATGGTAACTTTGCAAATTTGACTTTTTTTCACCTTACCTCTTTTTCCTTCATTTGTACATCAGAAAGCAGTCTTCATTTTTCTTTACTCTAAGGAACAACCTTGTCTTATCTCTTTTTTAATCTTTTTCTTTGTCTTTATCAGCATGTGGTGACCTTGCAATTTTGACTTCTTTCACATTATTTCGCTTCCTTCACTTATTGGTCAAAAATCAGTGTTCTCTCTTGTTTTCTGTACCGAACCCTTTTGATTTACCCTTTTTTTCTTTTATATATCTTTTTTTCTTTATTTGAACATGAGGTAACCTTGCAAATTTGACTTTTATTCATCTTACCAGTCTTCCTTCACTTGTTGATCAAAAGACAGTGTTCTTTCTTCTTTACTGAATGGAACCTTCTTTTTTTACCTTTGTTTTATTTTGTTTATCTATTTTTTCTCTTTTGTGTAGGTAACTTTAGAAATATGTCTTTTATTCACCTTACTTCTCTTCCTTCACTTGTAGATAAAAAAGAAAACAGTCTTCTTTCTTCTTTACTGCACCGAACCTTCTTGTTTTTACCTTTCTTTTCTTTTATTTATCTATTTTTTCTGTTTTTCAGCATGTTGTAATCTTGCAAATTTGACTTTTATTCACCTTACCTCTCTTCCTTCAGGGATAGATAAAAAAGCAGTGTTCTTTCTTCTTTACTCTACCGAACATTCTTATTTTACCTTTCTTTTTTTCTCTTTCTTTTTTTTTCTTTTTCTTATTGAGCAGGTGGTAACTTTGCAAATTTGACTTTTATTTTCATCTTACCTCTCTTCTTTCACGCGTACATAAAAAAAAAACTTCATTCTTCTTTATGGAATCTTCTTTGTTGTACTTTTTATTTTTATTTATCTACCTTTTCTCTTTTTGAGGTAGTAACTTTGCAAATATTACTTTTTTCACCTTGCCTGTCTTCCTTCAGGCGTAGATAACAAAAAAAACAGTGTTCTTTTTTCCTTACTGTAGAGAAGCTTCCTGTTTTACCTTTCTTTTGTTTTGTTCATCTGTTTTTTTCTTTTTTTTTTTTTTGAGGATCTGGTAGCAATGCAAATTTGACTTTCCTTTTCCATATCGTTGTAGGTTAAGCTTGTCTCCTTCACACGTTAGGAAAGAAACAACACCTTGCAGTAATTTGAAGTAGTAAAGGACAGGTACTCTTACGGTTCACCTTCCTGTATTCCCTTTTTGCATTCTTTTTGAGCGGAATGATAACTTTGCTCATATATTTTTTTTTCTATTCTTTTTTAATTAGTCCTCTTCACAGGTTAGGGAAGTAGTTTATTTATGTCAACAGGTAGTTAATCTTTTTGTCTTCCTTGTCTTCTTGTACTGTTTCCTTTGAGGGTTCTTGTTTTAGAGACGTTTCTTTATTTTTTCCTTTTCTCTGTCCGCTTCACACGCCAGGGAAATCGTTATACCTTGCAAGAATCCAGTAAGAGCAATAATGTACCTTTTAATCTTCATTTTTTCTTTATTTTCTTATGCAACAGTTGACAGGAATGCAATTTTAAAAGTTCCAAATATCGTATGTTTAATTCAGTATAAGTAATACGCTTAATTTTCTTGTTTTCTTCATTTTCTCATACAACTATTGACAGGGAAGGCAATTTAAAAAGTGCTTCTAACTTTTTTGTATTTTCCCCTTCCTTCCCTCACTCGTAGTAAATATAATAACTCGCACGCATCCAGTTTATTACTAAAGATTGCATACGTTTTATTTTTACCTATGCTGTATCATACATTATATCTTCTATTTCCTTTCATGTTTTCTCTTTTTTTCTCTCATGTAACTGTTGAAAGGGATGCAGTTGTAAAGGTTTTTCCAAATTTTATATCTCCTGCTTACCTCCTTCAATACTGGGACACATTTCCACCTTGAGTTTTGTGTACGATTAGACCGTTTTTATTGACATTTCGGTCTATGGAGGTCAGAAGATTAATAGCCACAGTCCTCACTATCTAAATCCCCCGCATGAGTTTCTGAAGCTGTATGAAATCTCCAAATAGTGACCAGAATAAATATGAAAACTCGTCAAGGCACTGAAGGGGTTAAAGGTGCCATATGGTTTAGTTTTACCTCTGCTGTCCTATACGTTTAATTGTCCTGTTAACTTTATTTTCTCATGTAACTGTTGATAGGGATGCAATTTTAAAAAGCTCTTCCAATTTTTTATATTTCCTAGTTAAAGATAGCGTACGTTTTACCTTTACCTGTGTTCTCCATACGTTCAGTTGTCCTGTCTCTTTTTCCTGTTTTCTTTGTTTTCCCATGTAACTGTAGATAAGGATGTAATTATATAAGGTGCCTCTAAATTTTGTATCCATTGTTTAAAGGTGGCATACGTTTTACCTTCACCTTTGCTCTCCATACCTTCAAATGTTCTGTTTCCTTGCCTGCTTTATTTGTTTTCCCGTGCAACAATTGATAGGGAGCTAATTTTAAAAGGTGCTTCTAAATTTTTGTATGCTCTCCTTTTCTCCTTGCTTCGTTCACCCGTTAACAAAATAATAGCACTTCACACCTGCCTTGTAATCGTCCATCCTGAGTTTTGTGACATGACTTTCACAGGATACGTATTCAACATTGATTCTAACGCAATATTCTAGTACAGGTGAGCCAAGCTTTTCTAGTCTTACCTGTCCTCTCCCTTTTGTTATTCGCGTCATCCACACATCACTTTCATTTCATAGGGCACTTTTGTCTCCCTTTCCTCCCTCAGGTGTGTTTGATTTATTTATTACAGGTGGCAGTTTAGTCTTACCTGCCGTATGCCTCACTCACTCAGTTTTGTTTCATTATGTAGCTGTCTATATTGTTGTCCCCTAAGGTAGTTGTGATTTAGTTGGTAGAGGTAGTGTAGCCTTTTACATTTTAATTTCTCTCCCATCACACACACACACACACACACACACACACACACACACACACACACACACACACACACACACACACACACACACTTTTTTGCATTTCACAAGACAACTATCGACATTTTCCATCTCTTTCCTATCCTGAGTTGGTGTGATTTAATTAATTAACACAGGTCACGCAATCTTTAATTCTTACTTTAATTGTCTTCCGTTCGTCTCCAAGTCTCGCACGTGACATTAATTTAACTGGACAGCTTTTTATTTATTTTTTTTTTATTCCAGACTTAGCGAATCTGATTTACGAAACACAGGTAACACTATTCTCTCTCTTTTTTTTATCTCTCTCTCCACATTTACCTGACATTCACTTTCTCACGCAATTAGTTGAATTTTGTTGGACACTTCCTTTGATTTTGTCCATTTGTTGATCTTACCTGAATTTGATTAGTGTAGAACAGGTTAGGTTTTTTTTATCTTATTTTTTTCACTACCTTCATTTGTCCTCCCACTTGCCATTCACTCATTCACAGCCATCTATTTAAGTTCTTTAGGGCAACTTTTTCGATTTTCACGTTTTTCAGACGCTCTGGGAATCTAATTTACGTAGTACAGGTGAGGCAGTATTTTCTCTCTACCTGTATTTGTGTTTCTCCCCTCCCTTAAGTGTCTGCCTCAACGCATATTAAGTTTCATTCGGTATTTTTACTTTTTAGACACTATGTATTTATTTGCGTAGTAGAGGTGTGTAGCTTCAATAGTACAGGTGATGCAATAATTTCTCTACCTGTATCTGTGTTCTCCCCACTCCCTACCTCGCACGTATGTTAAGTTTCATCAGTAGTTTTTATTTTTTTTACCTTTTTAGATTCTAAGTTGCGTAGTAAAGGTGAAGTAATATTTTCTCTCTCTGTCTTTACCTGTCGATCTCACCTGTCCATTTTATCTAAGTTTCATTCAGTTACCTTCGACTATTTCCGTTTTTTAGGCAG
>NC_059264.1:4856582-4881582 GCF_017591435.1 Portunus trituberculatus | reverse complement strand
GAAATGAGAATGAAGAGGAGGAGGAGGAAGAAGAAGGGTAAACACGAGAGAGAGAGAGAGAGAGAGAGAGAGAGAGAGAGAGAGAGAGAGAGAGAGAGAGAGAGAGAGAGAGAGAGAGAGAGAGAGAGAGAGAGAGAGAGAGAGAGAGAGAGAGAGAGAGAGAGATTAATGACAAGGTAAAAGAGAAAGAGGGAAAGGCAAAAAAAAATGTTTAAATTATTACCCACAAATCCAACTTTCGTAACTCAAGGAAGGAAGAGGAGGAGGAGGAGGAGGAGGAGGAGGAGGAGGAGGAGGAGGAGGAGGAAGAGGAAGAAGATTAGAGGAAGAGAGAGGAGAGATTTAAGAGGAGAAAGAGGAAGAGACGCGTTTTGAGGAGAGATTTTTGACGTGTTATGAGAGAGAGAGAGAGAGAGAGAGAGAGAGAGAGAGAGAGAGAGAGAGAGAGAGAGAGAGAGAGAGAGTGAGTGATATGAGACAGTAATGAAGACACAGACAGACAGGTTTTTATTCAACATGAGACAGATGACAACATATGCATAACAGTGTGTCTGTGTGTGTGTGTGTGTGTGTGTGTGTGTGTGTGTGTGTGTGTGTGTGTGTGTGTGTGTGTGTGTGTGTGTGTGTGTGTGTTGCACCGTTTTCTTAATTACACTTGGTTTTTTTTTTTTTCCTACTCGAAACTCTTAAACATCCTGTCAGTGCATATTAACTTAATTAGCCAGAGAGAGAGAGAGAGAGAGAGAGAGAGAGAGAGAGAGAGAGAGAGAGAGAGAGAGAGAGATACAATGAAAATGTTAACGGAGGGAGTTTAGTTAGTGTAGTTGAAAATTGATAGTAGTAGTAGTAGAAGTAGTACTAGCAGTGGTACTAGCAGTAGTAGCAGCAGTAGTAGTAGTAGTAGTAGTAGTAGTAGTAGTAGTGGTGGTGGTGGTATGGTGGTGGTGGTGGTGGTGTTCGTTGTGGTAGTAGTAGCATATTGTTAGCAGTGGTGGTGGTGGTGGTGGTAGTAATAGTGGTAGTGTGGTAGTGGTGGTGGTGGTGGTGGTGGTGGTGGTGGTGGTGGTGGTGGTGGTGGTGGTGGTGGTGGTGGTGGTGGTGGTGGTGGTGGTGTGGTGGTGGTGGTGGTGGTGGTGGTGGTGGTGGTGGTGGTGGTGGTGGTGGTGCTGGCAGTGGTGCAGTGGTGGTGGTGGTGGTGGTGGTGGTGGTGGTATGGTGGTGGTGGTGGTGGTGGTGTTCGTTGTGGTAGTGGTAATAGTATTATTATTATTGGTGGTGGTAGTAGTAATAGTGGTGGTGGTAGTGGTAGTAGTAGTAGTAGTAGTAGTAGTAGTTGTAGTAGTATTAGTAGTAGTAGTAGTAGTTGTAGTAGTGGTAGTAGTAATAGTAGTTGTAGTAGTAGTAGTAGTAGTAGTAGTAGTAGTAGTAGTAGTAGTAATAGTAATAGTAGTAGTGGTGGTAGTTGTTGCAGTAAATGTGAGAATGATGGTAAAGTTTTGTTCTAGCTTATTTAATTCTCTCTCTCTCTCTCTCTCTCTCTCTCTCTCTCTCTCTCTCTCTCTCTCTCTCTCTCTCTCTCTCTCTCTCTCTCTCTTACGTAAGTGGCGCTGAGACCAAGGACAACAGGAGTGGGGAAAAAAGAGTCCTACTGAAGATGTCTGTCCCTGGAGAAGACAAGAAGGAAGAACACTGAAATTACATTGTTTTTTTTTTTTCCTCCTTGTTTGTCTATCTATTATCTTTTTCTATCTTTCTATATTTACTTTGTGTTTACGTATCTATTTATTTACTTGTTCTATTTGTCTATCTTAGTGTTTGTATATCTATCTGTCTGTTCTTTTATCTTATTTTCTATATATCTTATTTATGTATTTGTGTATCTATTTATTTTTTTCATCTATATCTTTCGAGTGTTCGTATTTATCTATCTATCTGTGTCCTTGTCTTTCTATCTTTCTGTTTGTTTATCTATGCCCATCCATCTACGTTTCTATTTTCGTGTTTATCTATCTATGTGTCTCTATATTTCTGGTGTCTGTAGCTATCTATCTATGTTTACTGTATATATATTTATCTGTGTTCCTCTCTGTCTAACTATCTCTTTATTTGTGTATTTTTCTATCCATCCATATAACTGTCTATCTATTTATTTTTGCCATTTATCTATCTATATTTTTGCGTCTATGTCTGTCTATTTAAGTTTATCTATTTATGTATTTATCAGTCTCATTATTTTCTGTTTGTGTATGTATCTTTCTATCTATCTGTTTTCTTGTTCATCTATCTGTTTATGCATCTTTTGTGTGTATGTGTGTGTGTGTGTGTGTGTGTGTGTGTGTGTGTGTGTGTGTGTGTGTGTGTGTGTGTGTGTGTGTGTGTGTGTGTGTGTGTGTGTTTGAATATTTGCCTATTTAAGGAGACTACAATTCCAGTGGGGCTTTTAATTTCTAGTATTATTTTTTTTGCCCTTGTTAGTTCTCCCTCTAACATTAAAAAAAAATTATACCTATTTATATATGTATCAATGTTCTTATCTGTCTAACTGTCTTTCTATTAGCATATCTATCCATCCATCCATCCATATATACATACATACACACACATACATACATCTGTCTACATCTACATTATAAAACCAAGTACAAAAATAATCGTTCCCACAAAAGCGTTTTATAATTCGCCAAAATGAAAAAGTAAAGGTTCGTTATTCAGTCACAGCTTCCACCTTGCAGTCAATCTTTCCTCCACTCCCTCCACCTCTACTCCACAAATTTTCCCGGTGCTACAAATGCCTGTACTCTTTAACCTCTGCTCTTATTCCACGAGTATTTTCAAAGATCGAGTTGTCAGGAGTGTTTTTGTTGTGGATAATGTAGAAATCTTGTTCACGTGTTCTAGTCTTACTTTCTTTCCTTCATCTTTTATTCTTACCTCAAACTCCCTGTCTCCCTCTTCTTCCTTTTCTATCCCTACCCTTATGCCGTTTCTACTTACCATTAATGTCCTTCATCTTAATCTAAATCTAATCTAAAGAGAAAAAAAACACGTGGGACTAAATAGACAGACGGAAAAACAGGATAAAAAGTGTAAATAAACAGATAAACAGAGAAAACACGTAGAAATCAATAGATAGACAGGTAAATAGGATGACACACACACACACACACACACACACACACACACACACACACACACACACACACACACACACACACACACACACACACACACACACACACACACACGAAAAAAAATATATAAGAAAGAAAAAACAAGACAAGGCGACAGAAAAAACACATCTGACAAATTGTATATAAAAGAGAAAGAAAAGATTGTGGAATGGTGTGGAAGTTTGGAAGCTCTTCAGACAGTTTTCCCCTGATCCACACTCGCTACTCCTTTGGGTGAAGCTATGTGGCCTCAGGGTGGAGCAGTGTGGCGGCGTCCTTGCTGTTATTTCATGTACTTCCCTCACGCCGCTAACCTCCGCTCAATCACATCGGCACTGCGCCTCTTCTACATTCAAAAGTCTCTAGTTGAAGTGCCACGAGAGTTATTTTCCTACGCTATGCAACTATTCAAGCCACTAAAAGCAATGTGTGTTGTCTCTAGAAGCATTTTACATCCATTTCTAAACTTTATATGGGCTATGAATTGCTAAATCTATTCCTTTTATCCACCTCTTCCTGTGATGTGCTTATAAAAACTGCCATGCACTGTTTTTTTAGTTGTGAATTGTTTATCGCAGTGAAAGGGTTAAAGGGTGTTTTTCAAGCTTCTAGTGACAGATTAACAAAATTTCTATGTAATTGAAAGTAGATCTTAAGATGGTGAGAGAGCAGTGCGTTTTAGAAGTGCCGCGGTATTAAAAGATGTTTTTTTAACACTTCTATTGACAGATTAACAAGATTCTTACATTAAAAAGTAGGAAGTCTTAAGAATCCAGTTAGTCATCTCTGTGTCCTTTTCAAAACAGTCTTGGTGAGAGAACAGCACGTTTTAGAAGTACCACAAGTATTAAAGGATGTTTTTGACGCTTTTAGTGACACATTACCAAGATTTCTACGTTATTTATTCAAAGTAGGAAGTCTTAAGAACCAAGTTAAGCACCTTTATGGCCCTTTCAAAACAGTCTTGGTGAGAGGAGAGCGTGTTTTAGAAGTACCGCGGTATTAAAGGATGTTTTTTTACGCTTCCATTGCCAGATTAACAAAATTTCTACGTTATCAAAAGTAGGAAGCCTTTAAGAACCCAGCTAATCATCGTTGTGTCCTTTCGAAAACAATCATGGTAAGAGAACAGCGCGCTTCAGAAAAGGACATTAAAGGCGACCAACAGTACTGAGAGAAATGTTATGTGGTAGCGAACCGTGTTGACATCCTCCCACGGGACAAATCCAGCGCTTTGCTAAATATACTGCCTGTGTCAAAACTCCTGTGGAAACACCAGCCTCTCTCCTGCAACCCGTCAGCAGTTTAGGAAAGTCCATAACCCAGGAAGTGCTGAATTAGTCCATTTCAGCTCTAAATCACTTGGGATTAGAAAATAAATAGAAATAAATAACGAAAAGTAAAATAGATAAACGCACAAAATAAATAAATAAAAACAAATATATACAAATTTATAAAAAAAACCCCACTAAAGTAAATGATGAAATAAAGATAGTTTGCTGCATAACTCAATGATTTAGGTTTGGTGTGGAGTGAGGCGCTCGTTTTTCGTCTTTTTTCTTATTGGGTTTGGTTAGATTATATTTTTTTTTCTTTTTTTTTAGATAACGCTCGTGAACCTTCGCAAAATCGTGTAATCTTTGCCTGAAGTAAGAGCAGACGACAGCCGCCTAACTCAGAGGGTCATTACGTGCATTGTAGGTAGCTGGCAATCAACTGCAGCTTTTTATATAATCATTCTTGCCCTTGACCAGTTTACATTCTTACATAAAAAAAAAAAAGAGTAAAGGGTAAGAAAATAAACTCGCAAAGAAAAAAAAGTAACAAAGAAAGTAATGAATTCGAGGATTATAATAAAGTAAGAAAAAAGTAGAAATTAAAAAGAAGGAACGATAAAAATGTGACAAGAAAAAGTAACAAAGAGAGTAATAGAAGAAAAGACTAACAGGAATATTAAATGCTTTTGTGTTTATTTCAGACCTAAGCTAACCTAGAAATGCTCTCTCTCTCTCTCTCTCTCTCTCTCTCTCTCTCTCTCTCTCTCTCTCTCTCTCTCTCTCTCTCTCTCTCTCTCTCTCTCTCTCTCTCTCTTCAAAGACTACAAAGTTTATCCGGGTTCTGAAGACTGTTTTTCCTGATAGTAATGCAATAATATCGTTCATCTGCCACTAAAACCATAACAGTACTTTCAAAACCAGTCCCACTTCAACTATATACTCTTTTAAAATGCTCTGCTCCTTCACCAATATATTTTTTTTAATGATACACATGAGTGGTCGTGTTGTCGAGATTCTTTATCTGTTAGCAACGTAGAAATATTGTCAATCTGTCAGTAAAACGGTAAAAATCGCCTTTGAAACCCATATTAGTCATACTAGACCCTTTTGAAAGACATGAAGGAGCGGCGCTGGTGTTTTTTTTTTTTATACCATGTGGGCTTTTCACGGGAATTTTTGGGCTAAAGGGGATATTTTTTGTGGTACCTCCTATCTCAAAGCCCACCTGCTAGGAAACCGTTGCCCCGAGTGAGGAAGCCCTACCTAAACTCGGCCCGTAGACAGGATTCGAACCCGTGCGCTTGGAGACCCCTCGGACCCCAAAGCACGCATGGTTCCACTGTACCACGGCGGGCCTTTAAATGTTTCTCTATGTATTACTGCAGAATAGGCTGTGATTTTCCCCTCTTTTCCCTCCCTCATCCCCTCACACACCCTCTCTCTCATGCTTGTTTCCCCTCGTCCCTTCCTCCTTCTCTCTGTGTGTTACTTCAAATTCATCTCCTCTTATTCTCTTTCTCGTGTTACAGCTTCGCAATGCTTCACCTCTCTTTATTAGTAAGTTGTAATGGCCTTTCTATCTGGCTTCTCATCCCGGCCTCCTACTCTTTCCCCTTCGTCTCCTCCTCAACCTCTTTCACCTCCTCCACTATTTCCTTCCTTGCAGTAAAGTAAACTTGCTCAGATTGAAGCCGAAAAGTGATACCTGTAGCAAAACCGAGAGAGAGAGAGAGAGAGAGAGAGAGAGAGAGAGAGAGAGAGAGAGAGAGACATTCCCAATAACAAGTCTTATTAATAACTTTTACTGACATACTATTAGAACTCACCAGCACACTATAGCAATAACAACAATAACAACACTCTCACTCACACGTCTTATATTACACTCTCTCTCTCTCTCTCTCTCTCTCTCTCTCTCTCTCTGCTACTTCACCGCACAGAATACCCAACAATGCCTTCATCTCAATAACCAAACCTTCACCTTCATTTATTGCAGTCTTCCCTCTCTTATTGCCGTCACAACACCTTCGCTCATTCGCTTCACTGCACCTCCTCATATCACTTTACCCTCACTTTTTTTTTATCTCCCTCCTCTTCTTCTTCTTCTTCTTCTTCTTCTTCTTCTTCTTCTTCTTCTTCTTCTCTCGATCTTCCTTGCTCTAGTTTCAGTTTGTCTTTGTTTCTGTTAGTGTTAGTTATTTCTCCTCTATTTCATCTGTATTTCACTTACATCTCTTAGCTTCAATATTGAGACACATTTTGACCTTGAGATTTGGGTGTGATTAGACCATTTTATTGACATTAAGAAGGGTCAATGGAGGTCAGGAGATTAATTGCCAGAGTCCTCACGATTTTAACTGACTTAATTGTCTTCTTCATCATCTTCCTTCACTATCTTGACACTTTTGAACTCGTCTTAACACCTTCAGTACTGGCACGTATTTTTACCTTGAGATTTGGGTGTGATTAGACCATTTTATTGACATTAAGAAGGGTCATTGGAGGTTAGGAGATTAATGGCCAGTCTTCACTATTTTAATCCCCCACATAAGTTCGTGAAGGTGTATAGAATCACCAAATGGAGAGCAGAACGAATAGTGAAGCGCGTCGTGGTACTTAAGGGGATAATACGCTTTCGTGGGTTATTTTTTTAATCTTAATTTGAGTGTTGTTTAGTAAGGAAAGGAAACTCCTCTTTTTTTCATTTTTCTTTTCTTTTTGTGGGGAAACTACCTTTAATCTTTTTTTTCTGTACGAAGAGGCAGATTGCACACAAAGTTTTTCTCTTTTTTTTCTTTTTTTTTTTTTAGCCAAGTTCTTTGACACGTTGAAAAATGCAAAGCCAAATCACTTTCTTTCTTTCTTTCTTTATGTCTCTTTTCAAACTGTGTGTGTGTGGGGGGGGGGAGCGGGATGTTGGGTGTATAGTCTCTCTCTCTCTCTCTCTCTCTCTCAATCTCGTAGTCTCTTTACCCCTTCGTTCAAAATCCTCGGTGGTAATTGAACACACGAGAGACGAGAGTAAAGGTCCCTTGTTTCTTTGGCAGAGAGTCTTTGTCCGTCTATTTGCCCGTCTGTACGTGTTTCTGTCTGTCTGTCACCTTGATGATTGAAATGGACAAACAAGTGAGGAGGAGGAAATGCTACTGTGGTACTCAAAATGTGGTTGACGTGTGTACTGAGATTGTTTTGGTGTACTTGTAGTTGCTGTCAGTAGAGTGGTGTGTGTGTGTGTGTGTGTGTGTGTGTGTGTGTGTGTGTGTGTGCGTGTGTGTGTGCGTGTGTGGTAATATGAGAGGTGTATTTTCTTTTCTTTGGCTGATTTTTCTCTCTGACACGTGAAGAAACAGAGAGAAAAAAGGAAAAGGAAAGAAAAAGATCATTTTTTCTTTTCTTTTTGTTGTTTTTTACTTTTTTGTGATACTGAGCTTGTGATTTTACTTTTCTTTACTCTCTCTCTCTCTCTCTCTCTCTCTCTCTCTCTCTCTCTCTCTCTCTCTCTCTCTCTCTCTCTCTCTCTCTCTCTCTCTCTCTCTCTCTCTCTCTCTCTCTCTCTCTCTCTCTCTCTCTCTCTCTCTCTCTCTCTCTCTCTCTCTCTCTCTCTCTCTCTTGAAGTGGATTACGACAAGATCCTTCACAGAAAACATCAGGTACCAAAGCCGCTTGCTACCAACACCCTCCTAATCTTTCACCTCTGCAGTTTTCATTCCCTTAATCATGTAAAGTGTTGGTCGACTCTCCGCTGCTACAGAACTCAAAGAACACTGCAGCGAACGTTCTTTTATTTGTCATCCGCTTCCATAGACGCTTGTAATGATTAAATTGCTCTCCACCGAGGTATTGAAGGAGTTGTAGTTATTGTTTTATACAGTAGTGGATGGAAATGAATTAAAAATCATCTCTTAACCATTTCAGTACCATGACGCGCTGCCATATTCATTCTCATTATTATTTGGTGATTTTATACAGCTTCAGAGGCTCATTTGAGGGATTTAAATAGTGAAGACTCTGGCTATTAAACTTCTGACTCCATAGACTCTTCCTAATGTCAATAAAGTGGTCTAATTGTACACAAATCTCAAGGTAGAAATGTGTCCCAGTACTTAGGTTGGGTTGAGTTGGGTTAGAATTGGCTAGGTCAGCTTTGGTTAAGTTACGTTAGGTTAGGTTAGGTTAAGTTAGTTTTTTTGCTAGAATTGGCTAGGACAAGTTAGGTTAATTTGTCTTCACTGCCATAGGGAACTTATTACACTAAAAGTCACTGTACTAAAACTTCAAATGGATTCTCCACTACAGATATCGTCAGCCAGTACATATACCACTTGATTTCCCCTTCATATACAGTTCACTTCGATATGCGGGATCTTAAAGCACTAAAAGGCATTGCTCTTAAGCTTCAAAGAGTTGTGGCGGGAGTTCTCGGTGCAGTAATGGCTAGAAGTGAAGAAACATACTGTAAGAATTTCCTTTAAGCTTCCGTTCGCTTTGACGTGCGATACAACACTGATAGTTATTGCTTCCAACGTTCACAAACACCCGAGGGCTAGAATAGAAGGAAAAGAAAGGAGGAACATAAGAACATAAGAGAAGAGGAAAGCTGCAAGGGGCTGTCAGGTCTACACGTGGCAGTTGTTGTATGAGCAGAGCTACCTAATCAATCTATCATCCACTTCCATAAATGTATCTATTCTTCTTTTAACTCTTTTAGTACCATGACGCTTTTCTATATTCATTCTGCTCACTATTTGGTGATTTTATACAGCTTCAGAAACTTATGTAGAGGATTAAAACTGAAGACTGTGCCATTAATTTTCTGTCCTCCATAGACCCTTCCTAATGTCAATGAAATGGTCTAATCGTACACAAATCTCAAGGTAAAAATGTGTCCTAGTATTGAAAAGGTTAATTAAAGCTCCTTATTGACTCAGCACTAACAACATGACCACTGAGTCCCTTCCACTCATCAACCGCTTTGTTTGAAAACCAGTTTCTTGCCATTTATCTTCTAAACCTGAATTTCTCAAGCTTAACCCCATTATTTCTGGTTCTGTCCCCGCTACTGATCCTAAGAACTTGGCTCATGTCTCCTTTGTTATAATCCCTATACCACTTACATACTTCTATCAGGTCTCCTCTTGATCTACGTCTCTCTTTGTTATAATTCCTATACCACTTTGTTATAATCCCTATACCACTACGTCTCTCTTTGTTATAATCCCTATACCACTTACATACTTCTATCAGGTTGGTTCATAAAAACCAACAAGCTAAAAAGAAAAATAATAAGGAAAAAAGTAAGATAAATAAATAGATAGGTAAAGAGGGAAGGGAAATTAATAAACCCCTTCCACTCAATTAAACCCAAACGCACTATGTTTATCAAGCCAAATATAGTTATCATACATAGAGAGTCCATCTAGAGGAGGGCGAGGTGAGCTTTGAACACTAAAGCGTGCTCACTCTGTAGGAATGTTCTCTTCACCAAACAAACATCAAAGCTACAACATGTGACTCCTTCCTTCCCTTATCAATCAACAAGTCACTGCCTCCCTTATCAACCAACACGTTACTGCCTCCCTTATCAATCCACAACACTTGACTCCTTCCCTTATCATCCAACACGTCGCTTCCTCCCTTATCAATCCACAACACTTGACTCCTTCCCTTATCATCCAACACGTCGCTTCCTCCCTTATCAATCCACAACACTTGACTCCTTCCCTTATCAACAACCACACAGGAGCACATCCGCCACAGGACGCCCCGCGCGGCACACTGACATGGCTGGCTTCATTAATATATGTTTTGCAAGCCACTCAAGTAATAATGAACAGTTAATGAGCCTAAGAGGAAATATACAATGTTAGTCTCCATGAAGCAGGCGAGAAACACACTTGTTCTTTTTGTAGCTCTTCATTTATTTATCTCCTTCAGCAGTCAATACACAGAGCAGACACACCCTCTCGCTGCCTGCTTTTCCAGTTGACTCCTTTCCTGACTTTTTTTTTGTAATAGATAAGGACTAGCAAAGGGCAACAAAAATATAAAGAAAAAAAAGGTCCACTCAGTTGCCAGTGTCCTTATAGAGCCAATAGAATTAGCCAAACGATAGGGACAAATGTCTTGAAATCTCCCTCTTGAATGAAGTCAAGTCGTAGGAAGTTGGAAATGCAGACACAGGCAGGGAGTTTCAGAGTTTACCAGAGAAAAGTATGAAAGACTGAGAGTACTGGTCAACTCTTGCGGTAGAGAGTTGGACAGAATAGTGGTGAGAGGAAAAAGAAAGCCATACACACACGTAAACAACACCTCCTATTTTCATCAGTGTTACCAGACCCACAACAGTGATGCCACATAAGAACACGTACCAGACCTACAATAATGAATAAAATGAACATATTACCTAACCAAAATAGATAAACGTATATTAATTTGTTAACAGAAAATGAAATAAGTATTATGAAATGATTAAGTACATGGAATTGATATATAGTGCTTAACTTTTTATTGTTTCACATAACTCATTGTCATTATAAGAAGGATGATGATAATGATGATTGTGGTGGTAGTGGTGGTGGTGGTAGTGGTGGTGGTGGTGATGGTGGTGGTGAGGATGGTGATAGTAATAATAAGTTTTCCCCTCCAGTACCTATGAAGTGCTACGCGATGTTTTCCTGGACAGCTTTCATAAATATCACTCGATCTGATGAAGATAAAATGAACCTCCTGTTTTCTTTTGTTTTCTTTGTGGCCACGTAGATGATTTCTGTACCCTCTGAAAGGCTGAGGAGGGAATTAATCACCATCTTTGTGTTCCATTCCTGTCACATTTGTTTCTCTTTCCTCCCCATAAGTAATAAATAAACAGAGAGTTGCATAAGGCTTGTATTATCCCCTTATGGCCTGAACTCATTTAAGATGCTGGAGGGTTTCAAGACATTTATTCCTTTCTATTGGCTAACTCTCTTGGAACTGCACTGGGACTGGCAACTATGTGGACCTTTTTTGTTTACTCTTTCTGCTGACCTTGGCCAATTTTCCCCTCTACATTAAAAAAGAATAAATAAAAGGCTGTAATTGCAGTAAAAAAAGATTAAGAAAAACTCTCAGCTCTTGTGCATGTTGTTATTTATATTTACTCTCGGTAAATCATAAACACTAAGGCAAAAAGAGGAAAACAAGAGACATCAGTAAAACACACTCATCGTAGTAAAAAGATTAACACTTCTCAGCTCTTGTGCATGTTTTTTTTTCTCTTGGTAAATCATAAATAAACACGAAGGGTTCTATAAAGACAAAAATTAAAAGAAAAACTCAAGACGTCAATAAAACGCAGCCATCGCAGTAAAGTCCCTATTCAGAAACGCTCCACTCTTCCACCACGATTATTTTCCAAGACAACAAAGATGACTGGGTGTGTTTTAAAGATTGTTTCCCCCAGTTAACCCTTTCAATACTGGGACGCATCTTTATCTTGAGATTTGTGTACGATTAGACCATTTTAATGACATCATGAAAGGTCTATGAAGGTCAGAAGATTGATGGCCACAGTCTTCACTATTTCAATCCCTTACATGAGTTTCTGAAGCTGTATAAAATCACCAAATAGTAAGCGGAATGAATATGGAAACGCGTCATGGTGTAAAAACCTTGTCACTTTACATCTAGAATCACAAAAACACCTTTCAAAACTCGTGTCAATTTAGATAAACTCTTTTGAAATAGTGGAGGTGAAGCGCGGAGAGGTTTCAGAATTTGACTATAAAATATGAACACCTCTCACCTCTCATCGCGTTGGTTACTTGTTCCATCCTGAGTCGCTGTGTCTCTGTGGGCAAAATAGCGCGTGTTGTCTAGTATCCCTCTCTGGCACAGTAATTGGTCTTGTTCCCGCGACACAACTCAATGGTTTCCCTGCGACCGAGAAGGAAAATATCAAGGCATCTATTCTGGTAAAAAGCAATACAAAGCAACCACAGCGGGCCATTAGGTAGACACGTGGCAGAGTGGAAGGTGTCTGTCTGTCTGTCTGTTTGTCTGTCGTGTATCTGTTAATTTGTCTACAAGTCCTGGTACTAATAAAGATTAAAAAAGCAAAAGAAGGGAAACGTAGCAGGTCATTAGGTATACACGTGGCAGAGTGGAAAGTGTCTGTCTGTCTGTCTGTCTGTCGTGTATCTGTTAAACTGTCTACAAGTCCTGGTGTTTATATGAGCTTTTATTTTCTCTCTCCCCTGTTTTTTTCTCACCTTTGTGTTTTTTTTCGTTTTTTTTTTATTTCTCCTCTTTTGGGTTTCCTTTTTTCATTTTGTCCTTTTTTGGGTTCTCTTTTTGTAATTCGTCTCTTTTTTCGTTTTTTTTTATATATTTCCTTTTTATTTGTTTTTTTCGGGTTTCCTTTTATTTTTTCCTCTTATTTTGGGTTCTTTTCATTAACTTGTTCTCTTCTGGGTCTGTTATTTTCATTGTTTTCCATTTCGAGTGTCCTTTTAAATTTGTCGTTTTTGGAGATTTTTTTTTTTTTTTAATTTTTCCTCCTTATTTATTTGTCTTGTTTCTTTTATTTATCTTCCTTTGGGTTCGTTTTTTAATTTGTCCTCTTTTTTTTCTCCTTTTTATTTGTTTTTGGGCTGTTTTTTTATTTTTTCCTCCTTTTTGGGTTCTTTTATTTATTTATCCTTTTTTCGGGTTTCTTTTTTAACTTGTCTTCCTTTTTTTTTTTTGTCTTCCTTTTTGTTTTTTGTTTTTGTTTTTTATTTGTCTTCTTTTTTGTTTCTTTTTCAATTTTGTCCTTTTTTTCATGTTTTTTTTTTTTTGCCATTTTCGTTTTATTTTTATTTGTTCTTTTTCGCTTCCTATTTTTTATTTTTATTTCGGTTCTTTTTTTTATTTTGTCCTCCTCAGTTTTGTTCCTTTTTATTTCTTTTTTCTATTTCAGTTTTTTTCTCTCTTCTCATTTATGTTCTTTTTAATTTTTCCTCATTTGTTTTTGTTTTTGTTTTGTTTTTTTGATAGGTTCTCATTTGGGATCTCTTACAATTAGCGTTATTTTTTCATTTGTTCTCTTCAATTCTGTTCTTTTTTTTATCTTTCCTCTTTAGGCTCAGTTTTTTCCTTATCCTCTTTTTTTTTCTTTATTTATTCTCAGTTTAGTTTCTTTTTGTATTTTCTCTCATTTGGATTTCTTTATTTTTTCTTTTTTTTTCTCTTCATTTACGTTTCTGTCTTTATTTGTCGTCATTTGCGTTCCTTTTTTCTTTGTTTTCTTCAGTTGTTTCTCCTTTTCTTGTTCTTCTCAGTTTTTTTTTTTTTTTTTTTAATTCCTTCACCTCAGTTCGGTTCAAGTTGATACAGGATTTGAATATAAAAAGAAAGGCTATTATTATTTTTTTCTATTTGCAGTTCTCTATCAGGCTGGTTCATAAGTCTATCTACTCCTTTCGGTGTTAACAAAGTCTTTTTTTTCACTTATTTTCAGTTGTGGTCGAATTGATATATGATTTGAGTATAAAAAGGAAGATCAGTATTATTCATCTTCGCATTTTTTTCAGGTTTATCTATTTGTAGCGATCTATTACTTATGTTCATCAGTTTATCTATTTGTAGCGATCTATCTATCTATCTATTCGTCTGTGTGCTAACAAAGACTATTTTTCATTCTTTCTCCTCATTTCTAGTCAAATTATTATACGATTCGAGCATAAAAGGAAAGGCTTACTTTTCATTTGTTCTCATTTCTGATCGAATTAGTATACAGTTTAAGCCAGTGAGCGTGATCTACAAATACGCAGAAAATAAGTTCCCTCACTATTTTCCATCTATTGGGTCACTGTATTACATTTCCTGCGCAAAAAAAAAAGAAAAAAAAGCATTTACTCGTGTTTCCCTTCCCACAGCCATTCAAAATGCAGTGGAAAAAAAAAAGATATTGTATGAATTCGCATAGAAAGAAAATACCGACAAAGAATTTTCGTTTATCCATTGAATTAGAGTAAAAAATTCCTGTAATACGAGAGAGCTAAAAAGGAGAAGAGAAGAGCTTACCCTCCTGATCTCCTTCATGTTGCAGCCACGTGTGGGTGAATGAAGAGCTTAAAAGTAAAGAGTAAGTGGAGCGGATAGTGTTTAGTCACAAGAATGCGGAATTAATACCTTTGTACATATACTGCTGCCTTTTTTCTTTATGATCTTATTGACCTGCTATGTTGGTAAAAGAATGATGGATGAGTGTTGCATGAAAATGTATATTTCGTGCAGGAATACGTTTAATTTCTTTATATTAGTATTGGTATTAGTGCAGACTCAGTGAAACACATGCAAATTATGAATACTGCAGTCTTCAGCATCATAGTATGGCTAATGATGAAGGAAAAGATGTGGCTAATATGAGTGAACGTGTTAAAGCAATCGTGACGAGAGAAATAGAGCGTTAAAAAAGTACAAGCCAGTGTTCCATTGCCTTGCTGAAATATGGCGCTTTGCTAATTGATTTGTGATGTCTGTGCGAAAGTTAGTTGGCGTAAAAGTTAATTTGAATGATAGTTAAATCGTAAGCTGTTTTGTATGGAAGTTTATCGTGTGCAGGGAATACTGTGAGTGCTTAATCCCTTCACTGCAGCGGTGTTAATTTAATCTTACTCTGAATATCAATACGGGGTGGAAACTTTACGATGGAGTATGTTTGTAATGGAAGAGATTAACAATTACCTGCGACTCGTCCATTTTAGGGTACATCTAGATATCACCACAGGTAATATAGTTTGTATTTTTCATTTTGTTTTTAATGGAAAAGGTACAAAAAATAATGCATCTATCCCTATTTCACTTCGCTATGTAAAGTTTATTGTGATGTGTTTGAAATGCAGAGGTTAAAAGGTCGTGTGTATTTACTTTACTATAATACTTATTAATTAATGCATCAATAACTCTACGCTAGTTTACTATTTGACTCTATGTTGTACCTGTGAATGCGTCAATAAAGTAAGTCTGTGAGAGTTTCGAGGTTAGTGGACGCGTGTGAGTGGAGGAAAAAAGTGAAAGGGAGGATGTTAATTTTACTCCTACAGAAAGGAACGATGGTGGTGGTGGTGGTGGTGGTGGTGGTGGTGGTGGTGGTCGTGGCTTCGTGCCTTTTAATTTGAACGCAGCGGAAACGTAATAAAGTGAATGTCCTGCGTGGGAATGTTTTGTTTTTCCTTTTTTTTCTCTTTCCTTTCTTCTTTCCTTCCTTATGTGTTTTTTTTTCGTTTTTTTTTTTTTTCTTTTAGCTTCTTATATCTTTAATTGACTTTTTTCTCTTTCTTTTGCTATTTTCTCATTATATTTTCATCTTTCTTTTTTCCTCTCTGTCTTTCATTTTGTCTTTTTTCTCTTTCCTTCCTTGTTTTTTTTTTTTTTTTTTAGCTTCTTATATCTTTAATTGACTTTTTCTCTTTCTTTTGTTATTTCCTCATTTCTTTTCATCTTTTTTTCTTTTTTCCGTTTTATCTCATTTTTTGCCTCTTTCTCTTTCCTTTCTTCTTTCCTTCCTTCTGTTTTTTTTCGTCATTCTTTTCATTTCTTTTTTTTTCTTTGCTTTGATCTTTTTATCATTATTTCCCTCTCTTTCTCTTTTTTTATATTTCATTTGCTTATTTACTGTATCCTGTCAGGTCTGTTAATAATCCTTGCATTTTTTTTTTATTTCTTATTTTTTCGTTTATTATAATGATCTTTCTATCATTTTTATCCTCTTCTTCTATTTCATTTGTCTATCTATCTACTGTATTCTGTCATGTCTTATTGTTTCGTTTAGTTTTCCTTTATTTTGATCTCTCTCTATCATTTTTTCCTCTCTCGTTCTCTTTTATTTTATTTCTTTACTTATTATATTGTCAGGTCTCTTGATAATCCCTCCAATTTTCTTTTACATCTTTTTCTTTTCTTTCTTATGTTTCTGCCACCCTTTCTCTTTTTGCATCAGGAGCTAATTTTTTCCGCTGTTCTTGGTGTCATGCAATTTCTTGAGAATCAGCGCCAAGATATGTGTAGAATATATATCTCTATTGTTATTTCTGTTATGGCTATCTTCATTATTTTCGTATTTGTTGTTGTTGTTGTTGTTGATGTTGATGTTGTTGTTGTTCTGGATATTGTTGTTACTGTTCATCATAATCGTATTCTTATTCCTGTTCTTTTTTCTTGTTCTTGTTCTTGTTCTTGCTCGTCTTTTCTTTTTCTTTTTTTCTCTTTCTTCTTCTTCTTCTTCTTCTTCATCATCTTTGTTATTGTTATTATCATTATTGTTATTATCGTTCTCATTAATATCATTATTTTTGTTGTTCATATTATTATTATTATTATTATTATTATTATTATTATTATTATTATTATTATTATTATTATTATTATTATTATTATTATTATTATTATTATTATTATTATTATTATTATTATTATTATTATTATTATTGCTATTATTATTGTTAGTAGAATCATTATTATCATCGGCATCATCATTATTACGACCACCTCCATTTTTTTCTGTCATTATTGTTACTGCTGTCGTTATTGATGTTGTTGTTGCTGGTGGTGGTGGTGGTGGTGGTGGTGGTGGTGCTGTTGTCGTTGTTGTTGACAGTGGGTGCAGTTAATCGCAACTAAAACTAAAACAAAAGCAAAGCGAGGCGGGTATTTGTTGCTCAGGAAATATTACGGAAAATTTTTTGCCGGCGGTGAAAGGACGACACTTAATGAAAAATGCTTCCTGGATTATTTAGTAGCGACGTCAAGGCACGTGATGAGCGCCCGCCGGAACCATAATGGCGGCAACAACAACAGCAACAACAGGAACAACAACAACAACAACAACGATGATGATAATAACAAAGCAGCAAAAGAAATAACAACAATATCAACAACGGACAAAACCATACTACTACTACTACTACTACTACTACTACTACTGTCAGATGCGCACATCATAAGTGAAATATGAAAAATATAAGAAACAAGAAATGAAGATATATGGAAGTATGCTAGTTCGCCAGTATGCGGTGTGTAACCGTATCCAGCCATAAAAGAGAGTAGGAGGGGCAGGAGGGTCAAAGGGAAACATTTAATGACCCAGGCCGTTTGGCCCAGGGCAGCCCGGGCAGATGTGTCGCCCAGGTCATGTAAACATCCAGTGGTAGTGTTGTCGTCTTGGATGTTGTTCGTACCACACGTGGAGTTCATTTGAGCTTGTACTTGATTGGTGAATGGTACATTCTGAGGGGCGTGTTGTGTGGGTCAAGACACGCCCCCATAAGTTCCTGAAGGGAAATTGTAGAGGTTTGAGAGAGAGAGAGAGAGAGAGAGAGAGGAAGCAGAGAGGACAACCGCGGCTCTAAGCGGGCCACCCTCGGCTGCATAGCTGAGGGCGGCGTTTTGTACTTCATATATAACCAGTAAGTGGAGCTTATAAGTTGCAATGCAGTCTTTGAGGTAAATTAGAATGGAGGAAGAAGCATGATAGGAGGTTTAGGTATTATGTGGTATTAGTTTATTATGGTTTATGTGGTTGTACTTTGGTTCATAATGACGTCGTTATATACTTGCGTTTTCATCTATGAGTAAGGGAATTTGTATACGGCTACCTACGTATGTGCATGTGTGTTGCTCTGACGAATAAGTTACATAACATATTTACTAGTGTGTAATTGTGTACGAAGTTAACGTGGTTCCATGTATGGGTACCAAGAGAAAGAGATTATTTGAGGGAAGTCACTTGTGTGGAGATATCAATATTTGTCATTATATTTCGGTGGTGTTACGTTGTCATTTTGTTGAACGGAGTCTGGTAATTATATGTGTATGGTAATATATTTGGTGGTACGTCATGTGGTTGCTTGCATTCATGTACCAAGTAAAGGTCATCCTTATATACGGGTAGCTGGGAAAAAGGGGTAATATTGTACGTACTACGTATGAGATTTACGGAGAAATAAAGCACCGGGTTCAGATGTTGTAATACGTTATGAAGATATTGTGGATGATGTTTGAAGTGAAATCCGTTTTGATGCGAGAATATCTACGAGATTAATGCAGTTCTTAAGGATGTTTGTAAGAGAAATTGTAATAATTGCAGTGGAGAAGGCAACAGAAAGAGTTGTGATTGTTACTTGTCGGCGCCGTATCGAACACCTTATGTATAGATATTAGTTTTGTTAATTAAAGATAGAAAAAACCTTTGACTATTTATAGCCAGTAGCTAGACAATTTGTGCAACGTCGTGCAACAGCTCGGAGCACGACATGGTGGCAGCGGTGGGATCTAAATGTTGCACAAATTGTTGCATTGCAAAAAAAAAATATATTGCCAAATGTTGCAAAGTGTAATCTTGGAATTGGCGCAAGGGACAGTCATATTGATGGAAGATTAAAGTAAATTGGTTGAAAGTGCACGAAGTAGCTGTTGTCAACATCAGAAGTGGCATGGTTATTATAATATGAATGCATATCATTATCACTATTTTGTCTGAAGCTGAGTCGCCCGTGACGATCATAAGGTTTGTGTAAAATCCGTAGATTTTATTTAGTAATTAATTTCGATATTCATTAAAGATCATGTTGCGTGTAAGAGGTTATTCTTTCAAGTGGATGCTTTAAGGTTATATTTTGATTAGACGATATCTGAGTAATATGTTGTACGGTTACCTGTCGCTTGTTTCACCTAAGCCTTTACAAATCAAGGGGTAAACGAGGAGTCTTATTAGCGGGAGAGAAATGCGACAAAATATGAGATATAAAGAGTTTTAATAAATTATTTAAGGTTCGTCTACATTATAATATGTGTATCATAAAGTAGTCAATGGAGTAACGATAACTGAGTGTCAAGGGCATAAATATTACGGATATGCGGCAAAATTCACAAAGGTAGACGAATTTGTTGTCGTTATGTGAAGGAAACTTATCATATATAAGAGACGTGACATATAAGGGTAATTTTTTTCACACGAGTGTCGACTGTCAGAGGACAATAGCAAGGGGTGTAAGCATATATTGTGGTTTATAGCAGGAAAATATGAAGTACTGTGTGAGACGATTTTAATTGCCCCATAGCGATAGAGACGAATAAAAAATGTGTAAATTGTATCATGTTTGGGAGTTCGTCGGATTATAGATGAAAGAATATTGAAGGTTCTGATGAAGGATATGGAACAAAAAGTGAGTGTCAAGTAAAAGAGGGATATTGTGTGTAGTTGATGCAAGGAATTTTTCCGTGAGAATAGTATATGAGGAAGAAGATATAGTATGAGGGAATAATAGAAACATAGTAGAAATATGATTGAGATATACATCACTGCGGTTAAGGTTTGAGGCAAATATCAATATCAGAAGTATAGAAAATAAAGAAGAAATATGACTGATATATGAGGTAAGTATTAAAATGGGATATCTATGTAAAAAGTTAATAGAGGACATAACTGGAGAGTGTTAATATTGAAGAGAATCAAGAGCAGAGAAAGACATTTTGTTGTTACATATTGATCATACGTGTATTGTGAGTCTCTTGGGTTAATGAAAGGTAGATGAAAATATTTAAGGAGAAAAGGAAACGGTGAGTTGCGGGTCAATTTTATGAAATGATGGCAGGATATAAAGATGAATTAATATATACATATAATATGTCGAGTTGAGGATGCTACCACGTGCTGGGTAGTAGTTGAGTTGAGTAGGTAACACTGTTGTAACAGTGCTAGTTCATGCAATTGAAGGTTGCTGGCTAGATCCTAGTTCACCTTACAGTTTCTTTTCTCACCACCTTAAGGTTACTTGCCTCCCTCATGTCTTTTCTCTCTCAGTGGGTTAATTGAATATAAAGTAGTGGAGTTTTTAAGCGATAAGGTGAGAAAAGAAGCAAAATATATGTTAAATGTTCAAGTACATGTGTAAAGCAAGGCCAACCTTCAATTGTTCACTTCAGAAGACGATTGTTGTTGTAAAGTCATGTTGGATAACATCATATTAGTGCCCGAAGTTATAAGTACAAGAAATTATATGTGAGTTGTAGTATATGTAGCTACTTGGTTAAGGCGTTAGTCAGTTCATAAAGATAGAGACGATATGAATAACATCAGTAAAAGCAAGAATAAGAAGTAAATTAATGTCATTATGATACTATTGTGGCTGTTATAGAGACGATATGAATAACATCAGTAAATGCAAGTATAAGAAGTAATTTACAGTGTTCTAATGTGGTTATAAGTATTGAGAACAACTAGGTTGAAATATAAAAGAGTACTTTCGAGATGTTATACATATTAGCAAATATGCAAATATAAGTAGCTACGGAAGGGCAGTAAGTTGGCGAATGTTATTGACATTGATATGATAATATCATTGAGTCAGTAATATCGTTGAATGTGAGGTTTGATATTCGGCAACATGAGGTATATTTATGACATGAAGAATATAATATGTGGGTTGCAATATTGTGTGAGAGGAATGTTTAGGAAGGAAAATATTGGGAGGAATTAGATACATATCTATACTGCGTGAGGGAATAGGTGTGAGGAGAATATATATCTAGGAAGAAAGGGATGAAGATGGATATTTGGATTAGAAAATATATATTGATATTTGTTAAGAGGTAATTAATAATGAGTTGAGGAACATACATATCATGGAAAACAATGTGAGGATTGAGTCAAGGAAAATATAAATCTAGGAAGAAAACGAAGTGGGGATAGATATATAGGTTAGAAAAAAAAAAAACTTAATATTTGTTATAAGGTAATTCATATTGAGTGAGGAAAATATATATCAAGGTAAATAATATGAGGACTGAGTCAGAATTCATATGTCAGGAAGGAAAACATATAATATTGCATTGATAATTGTTAACAAGACCATCATAGATCAGCTTGACATATGAAAAGGAATTAAAATTCATGAGGTTAAGATCTTATATAGATAGACGTAAAAATCGATATTGCAGAGCCATAAGGATGTCATTCCCGGAACTACACTAATAATGTTAACATCAGAGTAAATATGATAGTAAATATGATATATATGTGTAGTAAGGAAACAAGTGTAAGTATGAAGGTTGATATAGAGTGAGGTAAAACGGAGTAAGCACATGATATTAAGACATTAAAGTTGCGAATTATAATGTGAAGAAAGACGCGTCAAACATATCATTCCTTGTGTGTACATTGACTCTTGTGCCTAGCAACACTTGAACACTTCGTGCCAACCTAGGGGCATAAGGCGTGTACAAGTGGTTGTGATCAACTAGGTGACAAGTTGTTTCTCTCTGGCCAGAAGTAAATATTAATATACATTATGTGAATGCCGGTCTGGGGATTGCCGATTCAGAAGAGTGGGGGACGCCCTGAAAGCTTCGTTTCGACAGTACCCGGCATGGTAGTGTTGAGTGATACACAAGGATATTAGTGGGCCCACTAGTGAATATGTTGAGTAAAGATATCTATCCATGGATTGATTTTAACATGTGCGTACTCGAGTCAAAATTAATACATCAAGAGTAGTCTGACTTATGAATATAGATGAGAGGATGTGAGGTAAATATGAGATATGAAGGCAAATAGTAAATACCAAAGTAAATATATGAATATATGGTCATGGGATGTGGATTCTGGAAAGGTTACGATGAGGTAAATATGAGATAGTGAGACGAGGATATTCATTATATTAGAAAAGTTGCTGTGAGGATATTGAGTATATTAGAAAAGTTTGCTGTGAGGATATTGAGTATATTAGAAGAGTTTGCGGTGAAGATATTGAGTATATTAGAAAAGTTTGCTGTGAGGATATTGAGTATATTAGGAAAGTTTGCTGTGAGGATATTGAGTATATTAGAAAAGTTGCTGTGAGGATATTGAGTATATTAGAAAAGTTTGCGGTGAGGATGAGGATATTGAGTATATTAGAAAAGTTTGCAGTGAGGATATTGATTATATTAGAAAAGTTTGCGGTGAGGATATTGAGTATATTAGAAGAGTTTGCGGTGAAGATATTGAGTATATTAGAAAAGTTTGCGGTGAGGATATTGAGTATATTAGAAGAGTTTGCGGTGAGATATTGAGTATATTAGAAAAGTTTGCGGTGAAGATATTGAGTATATTAGAAAAGTTTGCGGTGAAGATATTGAGTATATTAGAAAAGGTTGCGGTGAGGATATAGGAAAAGGTGCATATGCATATATACGTCTGTGTAGGTCATGACTGTATTGGGCAAATATTATTATTGAGATAGCAACTTGATAAAATAAGATGAAGATATAGTGAACATATGCAAAGGTAAAGTGGTTATACATGTTCCGAAGGCAGAAAACTGGCGACAGTGATATTGATATTAGATTAATATGCAGGCATTTGAAGGTTTCTTGTTGATAAGGACGAAGATATATGACTAACATGGAAGTTAAGGTGTCTCTATATAATTTGGAGGGATATATGGCGATCTGGAAGATTTTATAGAGATTAGGATAAATGTATAGTAATGAGTGTTAATGAATGCCTTTATCTGTGATTTTGACGATATATGTGAAATAAGGGGTATATCTATGGGATTGAAAATAGATACAATGTGAGATGTCGTACTTAACACAACACAGGACATTTGGTTACAAGTCTGAGTTGAGCTATCGTGATATCGTAGGAAATCATCAGTGGTTTCAGTAGCTTTCACTTGATTATATAACATTTTAAAGGAAGATTTAAAGTTAATGCAAGGATTGTAAAGGTAATCAGTTAACGACGATAATGAGGAAAGAAGAGCTATTGATGAGGTATCAAGCGAAAAATATATAGAAGGACATTACTCCCCATCTTATCGTTAGCTATATGGTAAGGCTTGAAGGTGAAACAAGACGAAAATATATTAAAGAAATACGATATGGATGTTGACTATCAAGAGATTAAGATGGACATTATATAATATGATGTAGTTAGGAAAACACTGATATGAAAGGAGTACAAGTTGAAACTAAATAATGAAGTAAATATTAATGTTTAACCTGTGGAATACATGGTGTGTTTCTTGTCTGTGTGCTGGTGATGATACAGAACGGTAATGGTTGAGTGTTTTAACAGCAAGCTAATATATTTTTTGTATTTTGATTTTCGAGTATAGTGCGTATATTACATATAAAGATAGATATCGTGACTTAAGGTGAGAAATAACAGCGTATTCCTTACACGGCAACTCAGAATCAGATTTATTTCTTGGTGTGGTAACATTTTCACAAGTGATGGATTTTCCAGTGTTTCAAGTGCTTATATCAACATATTACGTGGATCTGAGAGCAGCTATTTCTTATTGCAAGATTAATGCAA
The DNA here is from genome assembly GCF_017591435.1 of Portunus trituberculatus. NCBI lineage: Eukaryota > Metazoa > Arthropoda > Malacostraca > Decapoda > Portunidae > Portunus > Portunus trituberculatus. Next base: position 4,857,811 of record NC_059264.1, on the reverse strand, counting down.
TCTATATATCAGTACTTCTGAATCCATTGCGTCAGTTCATTTTCGACATCGTGATATTGTGCATGCTTACGGGATGTAATAATTTTTCTTGTGTTTTCTGTTATTTTGTATGAGACGTCACCCTTATCTGAGATAATGAGATAGTAATTCCTCCATATTTATGTATACACTTAGAAGTTTCACCATGTAATATGCTTTTAATAGTGATGTATTATGACTGCATTGCATACTTGAGTTCCAACTTACTTCTATTGAGAAATTCTGACGACACCTGAACGATGTCTACAGATGCTCTCCTTGATTGTTTCTGTATCTTGTAAGATGTTGATATATATCCTCTGAATAATATTGATATAATTTGGGATAATGAGCTGATTTCTTTTACAATCTATGATATGATATACACTCCTCCTAGTTATGGACATATATATGCATAATACTATGATAAATGTTGTCATAATTCCTCTGAATAACATAGGTATGATTTGAGATTGTGAGTTGATTTTATATGATTAATGCTGTATTTATACTACCTAATGATATATTTTCCTCCTAGTTATAGACATATATTCATATCAAAGTAACGAGTATCGACTGCATTGCCATATCTTTTCCATTACCTTGCTTTGTGTGTTGACATATCTTTTCCACTACTGGTCAATATCATGCTCTCCCTGACCATATATATATATGGTTAATTATTCTCTCTCTGCAAAGCCCTTTTTGTGAATATTGAGGTGCAGACGCATTTTTCTAATATATGCCTTCTTAGCAGAAAGTATTGGACCCATTGCCCTACATTCCTACGTATATAACACAGCTGGCTGGAGACTTGGATGCTGGCTAGAGGACAGGGGTCTGGCGGGTGCTAACATGCTTCATGGGTGTGGGAAAGTACCGCTATCAGGTGCGCGGTCGCCCAAGCCCTCATCCTTCCTACGGGAGGCATGCACACCCTGCCCACCACCCACCCTTCCCTACATTGAATGCGCGGGACGCGCATTCTGAGGGGATGTTTGTCAGATGCGCACATCATAAGTGAAATATGAAAATATAAGAAACAAGAAATGAAGATATATGGAAGTATGCTAGTTCGCCAGTATGCGGTGTGTAACCGTATCCAGCCATAAAAGAGAGTAGGAGGGCAGGAGGGTCAAGGAAACATTTAATGACCCAGGCCGTTTGGCCCAGGGCAGCCCGGGCAGATGTGTCGCCCAGGTCATGTAAAC
>NC_059264.1:4849082-4851582 GCF_017591435.1 Portunus trituberculatus | reverse complement strand
AGAGAGAGAGAGAGAGAGAGAGAGAGAGAGAGAGAGAGAGAGGGCACGCAGTATGAAACATGGAATATGCTGGTGAATATTCCGTAACAATATCCGCGGTGATCCGAGGAATAGATATTGGATCCGAGCACACCCCGAGCTTACTGATACATTCATCTTTAAAGTGAACTGCACTCTAAGAAGGACAAACTATCGAGCTATACAAATACTGTGTGTGGACCCTCCTGTGAAGCGTTCTTGGTACTTTGAAGACTGAAAACACAAACAGAAATAGGGTCCTCGTGTCTGTGTGTGTGTGTGTGTGTGTGTGTGTGTGTGTGTGTGTGTGTGTGTGTGTGTTCCTGAAGATATGTGAAGGTATCGTATTTTTGTTATAAAAGAGGAAGACATACCGTAGCTTTGGTAGAATACTGTTGTTCTTTGATAGTTTGAAGAGTGTAAATGCAAACAGTTATTGTGTGTGTGTGTGTGTGTGTGTGTGTGTGTGTGTGTGTGTGTGTGTGTGTGTGTGTGTGTGTGTGTGTGTGTGTGTGTGTGTGTGTGTGTGTTGTAGTTTGTCAGTTGAGATGAAGTGTGAAGTTAGTGGCGTTTTGTTGTTAAAAAAAAAAAAGACAAACTCCGCTTTCTATAGCTAAAATGTTATAGTCACATCATTTCATCTTCATTAGCAAAGTAATGCACGTGACACTTTCCCCAATATAACTGTAATGCTTTGAAAAAATAGCTAGAATACTTTTAAAGGGTCACTCGGCTTGTGCATTATAGGTGTATTGGAGAAGGAATTACATGCTCCTGCTTACAATGAAGGTGAAATACTGAGGTTAATAGTCTTACGTTATTTACTGAGGTAGCCTTGAGAATATTTTAAAGGTTTTCAAGTCCCTCTATTTTTAAAGGAATTACTTATCGTACTCTTCAACTTAACCCCTTCAGTACCATGATGCGTTTCCATATTCATTCTGCTTACTATTTGGCGATTTTGTGCAGCTTCAGAAACTCATGTGGGGGATTGAAATAGTAAAGACTGTGGCCATTAATCTTCTCTGACCTCCACAGACCCTTGCTAATGTAACTAAAATGGTCTAATCGCATGCAAATCTCATGGTAAAAATGTGTCCCAGCATTGAAGAGGTTAAGATAAAACTTGAAACCAGTGAACATACAAAAAATAGAAAAAACAAAGGGTAATGAAGACAGGAAGATGATAAATAGAGATTGCAGAAATAGATTAAATACAGGAGGAAGAGGAGGCAGCAAAATACGAATATGAAGCTGCACAGAACTCATATAAAAAGCTTTTGTGTGTTCTGGAGAAGGAAAGTACTGCCGGTAAAGACTCAACTTAGAAATATCAGTGTTTGCAGTTGAAAATAAATGAGTGAAAATATTAATAAAGTTTTGCATTAGTACGTTTGAGAGAAGATATGCGAAAGTTATCTAATCTCTTCAGCACCATGACGCGTTTCCATACTGATTCTGTTTACTATTCAGTGATTTTATACAGCTTCAAAAACTTATGTAGAAGATTAGAATAGTGAAGACTGTGGTCATTGATTTTCTGACCTCCATAGACCCTTCTTAATGTCAATAAAATGGTCTTATTGTACGCAGATCTCAAAGTAAAGATGTGTCCCAGTGCTGGAGGGGTTAAAAGGTTGCTAAGCTGTGAAGATATTGCTAACAGTGAGTAAACACGTAATGGTCAACGTAGGAAGAGCAGAATGTACAGGTCAAGGCGAGAGAGTGAAGGTGGCATTTAACTCTTGCATTATAACAGTGGACAATATACATATTAAGAATTCTGAGTGATTTTTGAGCAGTGGGAATAAATTTAACGGTACATTCACACAAAGTTGTCAAGTTTGGAAGTAAGTTCACGGTTTAAGATGAAAGGTGAAGCTAAAAGAACCACCAGTCTTGTATTACTAATTTGGACATAACACGTATTAAAATTTTGATAAGTCTTTGAAGAGTGACATTAATTTTAACCCCTTCAGTACCATGACGCGTTTTCATATTCATTCTGGTCACTATTTGGTGGTTTTATACAGCTTCAGAAACTTACATGGGAGATTAAAATAGTGAATATTCTGGCCATTAACCTTCTACCCTCCATATACCTTTCCTCATGTAAATAAAATGGTCTAATCGTACACTGATATCAAGACAGGAATTGTGTCCTAGTACTGAAGGAATTAACAATATATTTAAAGATAAAGAGCGATCAGGTTTGGAAATAAATTCACACTCGAAGATGAAAGGCGAAGCTACAACCAGTCTTGCAATTTCAACAAAACATGTATTATAATTTTGATAGGTTTGCAAATAATGTCTAATATCACCAAATGCATTAAGTCAAGTCACCAAGTTCACAACCAGATTCACTGCTGAAGATGCAAGACTGGAGCTACAACATGTCTTCAATTAGTAAGTTAAACAAAAACAGGTATTAGAACCATAAAATTTACCTTTTTATCCTTACCATTTAATGTACTCGTAG
>NC_059264.1:4824082-4844082 GCF_017591435.1 Portunus trituberculatus | reverse complement strand
TAGTAGCAGTAGTATAAGTAGTAGTAGTAGTAGTAGTAGTAGTAGTAGTAGTAGTAGTAGTAGTAGTAAAATAGTTTCAGGTATTAAATCAGTGGCAGTAAAAGCAGTAGTTTCACAGATCATTTAGTAGTAGTAGAAGTAGTAGTAGTAGTAGTAGTAGTAGTAGTAGTAGTAGTAGTAGTAGTAGTAGTAGCAGTAACAGCAGCAGCAACATTAATAGCAGCAGCAAAAATGATAACACAATAGGATAAAAAAAATGTCCTTTACCCTCTTGAAGAATATTACGGTGAGCTGAGTTTTCGCAAAGTTGCGTGCGTTTTGCCTTAAGTTTTGCTTCATTTGAGGGAAGTTAAGGAGAGTTCTCTGTATTTGGGCCAAGTTTACTGGAAGGCAAAGTTAGGATTTAAACGCTCTTTGGAACACAGGCGCCGCGGTGGACGATGGTGAGTCAGGCCCCTTCAGAACTGCCGGTAAGGTCTTTGTGAGTCAGGAATCAAGGACACTATAAACAGCGGGAGTAAGTGCAGCGATAAGTGAATGACGAGAGGGAGAGGAAAGATGACCGAGGGAGATAAGGAAGAGGGAAAAGAATATCATGGAAGGAAATGTGAGTTGAGGTAGATAAATAATGGGAAATGGAGTGATAAAAGGGAAAAAATGGAGAATAGAAAGGAAAAATAGGAGGGAATAAAAGAGAAGTGACACACACACACACACACACACACACACACACACACACACACACACACACACACACACACACACACACAGTATCCAGATCATGTCATTCAAACTTATACGTATACAATTTATTTCCCAGCATATCATAGAAACAGAATAGCGCGAAATCCTTTCCTCCAGGCTGTCGCTGAATAAATAAACTCTCTCTCTCAATGCACAGGTGTCGAAAGATGTACCTGATTGGCAGACTATTGAAGCACACTATTCCCTTCACGTCACAGGTGTAAGATTACCTGAATGACAGACACAGGAGACAAATGTCTTTTTTAACCTGGCAAGACATTTATTTCCACCTACCTATATTTGAGACGATTTTCAAGTACTTTCACGTTTTCCATTAATTTATGTTTCCCAGCATTGCCATCTTTGCCAAATGGTCTGGAGTGTGGTGGAAGGTGCGGCACATTTTACCCCACTGCACATTTATTTCTACCTAACTCTGTGCCTTAGACAACTTCAGCTAACTTTTTAACAGCTTATGCTTCCTCCTCCGCCTCTGCCTCCTCTTCCTTGCATTCACCATCTCTGCCAAACTGTCCTAGACGGAGAAAGAAAGAGTGACAATCCAAGCTCTTGTCTTTGCCTGTACGTGAGTTTGGGCGTCTTTTAACCCACTTCGCTTCTAGTTAGAGCATTCACGGCTTCAATAACACGGTGCATGAGTGAAGAGGCGGCAGGGCACTTTTCACCCGGCTAGACACTTCTCTTTTTAATCCGCTACGCCTCTCGTACCTCAAGGAAACGAGGCTGTCGAGGCGAGATAAGGACCCGTTTACAAGAGCTGTCATTTGTGGGGCGGGGGCGGAAAGAGAGAGAGCGAGAGCGGGAGACACAAGAGGAGAGAGAAAACACAAGAGAGAGAGAGAGAGAGAGAGAGAGAGAGAGAGTAACACAGGCAACACAACGCAACACCGTCCTTGAGTTGACTTGTTGTCATAATGAGATTGTCCCTCGGCCGGGGCTCGTGTTATGAAACGACCGCCAGCTGCCCAAGATTATCCTCGCGCTGAATATGGAGCCTCAATAGATATTCTCAAGCGACCACCACCTGCTAAGGACGGGCCAACGTGCTGGTCTTGGCGCCGCGGGGGTGGAAGTCTCGCACTGCCTCAGACGCCTGGAATATCGAGGAGTCTTGAAGCTGCTGCCGCCACTCACGCGAGACGGTCCCTTCTTATCGTGTTTACACTTCCTGCCGTCCCACAAACTTAGATTGGACCAGAAACCAACCCACCGCTAGGATTGTTGGTACAGTTTGTGGATCCCCAGCTCTATTTTTTCGTCTGCTCTCTCTCTCTCTCTCTCTCTCTCTCTCTCTCTCTCTCTCTCTCTCTCTCTCTCTCTCTCTCTCTCTCTCTGGTCTTCCTGCCGCGTCTGAGTGGGGAAGAGCAGCCTCAAAAACCAAGCCAGTAAATAATGCTTATGAGTAAAGTCTCATTAAAAAGTGTAATGGCGGCTGTAGAGTTTCCTGTTGAGCTCTCTCTCTCTCTCTCTCTCTCTCTCTCTCTCTCTCTCTCTCTCTCTCTCTCTCTCTCTCTCTCTCTCTCTCTCTCTCTCTCTCTCTCTCTCTCTCTCTCTCTCTCTCTCTCTCTCTCTCTCTCTCTCTCTCTCTCTCTCTCTCTCTCTCTCTCTCTCTCTCTCTCTCTCTCTCTCTCTCTCTCTCTCTCTCTCTCTGATTCATTACACCATCTTACCGCTCACCTCTCCCTTAACCTCTCACTCGCTTCCCACACTCATGCCATGCGCCCTCCTTCAGCCTCTCATCCCTTCAACTTCCCCTTCTCTCTCTCTCTCTCTCTCTCTCCTTAACCCTAACCTTTGTCTCCCTCTCATCTCTCTCCTCGCTCCCCTCATGTCTGTAGGTCACTCCCTCAGGTTGTCTCCATCTTAAGCACCTCACACACGCTTCTCCCTTTCTCTCCCTTTCTCTCACTCTCTCAGTCACAGCCACGCTAACAGCAAGGTAACTTCCTCCCAGTGCTTCGTAACACGCTTACTACACACTGACATGCTATCCTCAGCCATCCTCCGCCTACTTATCTCTCTCTCTCTCTCTCATTCAGTGTTGTGATTCGTGTGACAAGCGGTGCCCTCTCCTGGATCACATAATTCGGCTGTGTTTATGTCACCTCTTGCTAACCCTTGCTTTCATATTGCTGCTGTTCTTCTTCTTCTTGTTTTAGCTTTTTATATGTAAGGTGGGAAAACTGGTCAAGGGCAACAGGAGTAAGATAAAGGCCCCACTTAGATGCTAGTCCCCGAAAAGATGAGAGAGGGTTAGTCAAAATTAAGGTATAAATGTCTTGAAACCTCCCTCTGTCCTCTTAAATGAGTTCAGGTAACAGGAAGAGGGAAATGCAGAAGCAGGCAGGGAGTTCCAGAGTGTACCAGAGAAAGAGACGAATGATTGAGAGTACTAGTTAACTTGCATTACAGAGGTGGACAAAATAGGATCTTGTAACTCTCCTCTCTCTTAAATGAGTTTAGATCACAGGAAGAGGGAAATACAGAAGCAGGCAGGGAGTTCCAGAGTGTACCAGAGAAAGAGACGAATGATTGAGAGTACTAGTTAACTTACATTACACAGGTAGACAAAATAGGATAAATGTCTTGTAACTTTCCTCCCTCTTAAATGTGTTCAGGTCACAGGAAGATGGAAACACAGAAGCAGGCAGGGAGTTCCATAATGCACCAAAGACTTATGTTAAATGATGATTCTTTTCTTCTGTTTCTTTTTCATTAATGTGTCATGAATTTGAGTGGTAAAATAAAGTGAACATCGAGTTTGTTTATTCATCTTTTCAGTTAGTTAGAGTAAAACTGTAGAGGGTAATGGAGTGTGTAATCGAGTGTGTTTATGCTCTGCCTCCTGCCAACCCTTGCTTTTATGGTGTTTTTGTGGTTCATGTTTGGTTAGGTTAGGTTAGGTTAGGTTAGGTTAGGTTTGGTTTGGTTTGGTCAGATTTGCTAGTTAATATGTGGTGAATTTTGGAGGTAAGGTAAGGTAAGGTGAATACTGAGTAATTATTTTTTTCCTTATTTGTTTATTTTTTTCTAGTTGAATGAAGTAAAATTTGAGAAGATAAATGCACTAATGAAGAGGGATCATGAACATTCAGAATCTGGCTTTTGTTATTCTTTGATTGAGTTGTATGGAGCAAAACTGAACGAGGTAATGAAGATAATGATGATAGTGAAGAGGGATCATAATTAGAGGTGTTTTCAGAGTGTTTACCTCCTCTTACTGACTCGCGCCACTGCTTTACTATTCTTGTGTTTTGATCTGTAGCAGTATTCTCTAATGTAAGGTCCGTATTCAGAAACGCTTTGTTCTATCACCGTGATTATTTTCCAGGAAATGATTAGCGGGACTCCAGAATAATGTAGAAACCTTGTCACTCTGCCTCTAGAACAGTAAAAACACCTTTAAAATCTCGTGTCAATTTAGATTAAGCCTTTTGAAATAGTGGAGGTGAAGCACAAAAAAGTGTTTGAAACGCCTCACCACGACTATTTCCAAGGCCACAGAGATGATTAGCGGGGTTTTCAAGAGTGTTTCTCCAGAATAATGTAGAAACCTTGTCACTTTGCTGCTAGAACAGTAAAAACACCTATAAAATCTCGCGTCAATTTAGATTAAGCCTTTTGAAATAGTGGAAGTGAAGCACAGAAGAGTTTGAAAATATAAGCCAAAGTCTCATACTCTGAAACACTTCCGCACCTCACCTTCACTATTCCAGAAGGTATTACTTGACGGGTTTTTCTTGGTGTTTTAATGGCTGTAGTGACAAATTAACGTGATTTCCGCGTTATGAAAATGAAATACTCTCTTCAGAACCCGAACAGTCATCTCTGTGGCCTTAGAAAATAGTCGTGGTGAGAGACTAAAATGTTTCTAAATACGACCCTAAGATGTGCTGGTGTGGTCTGGTGTGTTCCTGAAAAGACAATGATAATACTGACAATGAAAGGGTTGGAAGGGAGCGAAATAAAATGCTGAGATGAAGATAGAGATAAAAGTAATAATGAACGCCAATGATAGCACTGATAATGAAAGGGTTGGAACGGAACGAAATGAAATGTGAGATGAAGATAGTAAATGAAAGTAATTATGAATGCCACAATGAAAGTAATAATGAATGCCACCTGTTAACCCTTTCACTCTCAGACTTTATAGTTTTCCTTTAACATTCAAATTTCAAGTCACGTTTTGTTGTGGTGATCTTCTAGAAATAGTTTTGTAGCGTAAAAAAAGAAATTATCAACTTCTCTCCTCCTTCTTAATCCCTCTTCTTTCCCTCTTCTTCCCCCTCTTCCAATCTTCCCTCCTTTCTCTCCTTAATCTTTACGCCAGCGATTTTACAGATTCATGAAGGGAAAGAAAGGCTGACGTAAACGGTAAACAGTAAACGGTAAACGGGTCAACAAAATCACTCCTGGCGAGAACTGAAGACCTGTGCAGAATTAGAAGTCAAAAGCGGTGAATTTCCAGACTGTTTTACCTGTTGTCACTTACCGACCTCCCCTTCACGGTAACACTAACTTATTAACCACTACGAACACTCTCTTGGATGAAATAATGTTAAATTGTTCGAGGGGTAATAAAAATAATTGTAATGGTGATAACAGTGATAACCACCATGAATATTAATCCCTTCAGTACCATGACGCGTTTCCATATTTGTTCTGCTTACTATTTAGTGATTTTGTACAACTTCACAAACTTATGTGGGATCAAAATAGTGAAGACTGTGGCCATTAATCTTCTGACCTCTCTAGACCCTTCCTCATGTCAATAAAATGGTCTAATCGTACACAAATCTCAAGGTAGAAATGTGTCCCAGTACTGAAGGACTTGAAAGACAACTATGGAAAGGAGGCGTTCCCACGTAGCATGAGTTTAGCGTGACTTAAATCTAACACAATTGTTGATGTGGCGCCATAAGTCAGTTAGTCACCTGCACAACTTCATCAAGGATTAAGGCGTGAATTGCAAAAAGTCTCAAGGTGATTAAATGATTGGGTGCGAAAATGTGAGGACATGTAATTTAACTGACTTGTTTCATATTAATCGTTGGTGTAACTTAATAAGGAACTGGAGTTGATAGAATTGATAAGAACCACTAATTATTGAGCGGTGTCTGATGTAAGGTGATTATAAATAGATACACACTTAGTTAACACTCCCACTGCAAGAACTGATGAGTAAAACATGAAAACTTTATAAGCATTTGCAAGAAAGAACGCGAGTGAAACGAAGTCTTTTTTGCAAGTTTTATCTAGTATGAAAGTCAGATGTGGCTGTTGAACAAGTAAGGATGTCTCGCAGAAATAAGTAATTGGAAAAAAAAATGTACTAGATGGCAGTCAGAAATGTAGTTTACTGTATTCAAATGATCCCATCTTTGTTTTGATAGTGGTGATTTTAATGATGATGTAAATAGGAACTGTATTCTATAAACTGAACCCTAAGAATTATGAAATGTGGGAGAAATTTTGACAAGATGAGAAGAAGTAAGATTCGCAAAAACACTTACTGAAACTATACTTAAATAATTCCAGTTTTTTCTTTCTTTCTTCTCTAATGATTGCAACTATTAATGGTGTAAATAGGACTAGAATTGTGTAAAATAAATTGTAACATTTCCAAAGACGCGAACAAAACAGTATTCAAATAATCCCATCCTTTATTTATGATTATAGTTTTGCTGGTGTTTGAATATGACTCGTACTGTACATAATGATGCCAACAATTATGAAATACAGAAAAAAATTGACCTCGTGAGATGAAGTTTCGTTTCCAAAGACTCCAACAAAGCAGTATTCAAATAATTTCATCTTTTTTAGTGATTGTAGTTTTGTCATTGTTTAAACAGGACTCCCATTGCATAAAATAAATCCAGCAGTTATCAAATACAAGAAAAATTTGCCTATGTAGATAAGTAACATTTCCAAGCACTTTTACAAAACAGTATTTAAATCATTCCATTTTTTCTATGACTATAGTTTTGTTAATTGTTTGAATAAGACTCATATATATTAAATGAAGCCAACAAATATGAAATGCAGGAAGATTTTTGACTGTGTGAGGTAAAGTAACGTTTTCAAAGACCCGAACAAAACAATACTCAAATAATTCCATCTTTTTTGTGTTTGTAGTTTTACTGATCACTTGAAAGGACTCGTATTGTGTGAAATAAACTCAACAATTATCAGATACAAGAAAAATTTGCCTATGTGAGATAAGTAACATTTCCAAATACCTTTACGAAACAATATTCAAATAATTCCATCTTTTTATGACTGTAGTTTTGCTAATTGTTTGAATCAGACCCAAATATGTAGAATCAACTCAGCAATTATGAAATACAGGAAAAATTTTGACTCTGTGAGGAAAAGTAACATTTCCAAACACCTTTAAGAAGTGATATTCAAATAATCCCATCCTTATTATGATTGTAGTAGTTCTATTAATGATTTGAATAAAAATCGAATTGTATAAAACCAAGCCAACAAATGTGAAATACAGAAAAAAATTTGACTCAGTAAGATAAACTAACATTTCTAAAGCCACGAATTAAACAATATTCAAATAATTCCTGTTTTTTTTTTCTTTTTCTTTTTTTTTATAATCGTAACTTTGAAACACAGATGTAGGGAGGTGAGTTTATTCCCGACTAGTAAACGGTAAACGCTGAACGGTAAACGGGTCAACTCTTCTCCTCCTCCAGCTTGTCTGAATGTCTGAACAAATCGTAACTGTATCAATCATTCGACACAGGACACGTATTACATTAAGTTAACCCAAGAATTATGACATACGGGAAACATTATGACTAGGTAAGGTGAAGAAGCATTTCCAATTGACACGTACACAACAACATGCTTCCTGATTGGCCAGACTCGTCGAAAAACAAGAGTAAGGGAACATAAAGAGTGAAAAATTTGCCTAAACGAATTAACCTAAGAATTATGAAATACGGCAAACATTAGGTAAGGTGAAGCATTTCCAAGTGACACGTACACAAAAACATGCATCCTGATTGGCCAGACTCGTCGAAAAACAAGACGAAGGGAAAATAAATAGGACAAATTTGCCTATGCGACTTTACAAGACTTCTTAAGGTAGCGAATATTGTTGTGTTACGAGAAGGGATAAGGTTTCTCTTCATATTTTCTTCCTTGTATTAATATATGGATGGTAGGGAAGGAAGGAGGGCTGGGTGGAGAGGTGGATGGGTGGGGGTGGCTGGTGTGGAGGGAAGAGAGAGGGAAAGATGGAGGGAAAATTGGTATGAGAGTGGAAAAAATATTGAGGGTAACCTAAAAATTATAATGATGTTTTCGTCTCTCTCTCTCTCTCTCTCTCTCTCTCTCTCTCTCTCTCTCTCTCTCTCTCTCTCTCTCTCTCTCTCTCTCTCTCTCTCTCTCTCTCTCGTTAAAAGTATGTATGAATAATTAAACGACTTGTGGTATTTTTTGTTAGTGTGTGTGTGTGTGTGTGTGTGTGTGTGTGTGTGTGTGTGTGTGTGTGTGTGTGTGTGTGTGTGTGTGTGTGTGTGTGTGTGTGTGTGTGCGACCGCGTGTGTATTCATGAGCTTCGTAATTATGTTGAAATAAAGGTTTGTGTCTATTCAAGTAGAGAGAGAGAGAGAGAGAGAGAGAGAGAGAACACCGATTGAGTTAGTGATTAAATAGATGATAACATGTCAATAACCCGTCTCTCTCTCTCTCTCTCTCTCTCTCTCTCTCTCTCTCTCTCTCTCTCTCTCTCTCTCTCTCTCTCTCTCTCTCTCTGCCCCCTTTCCATTAAAATCTACCTCCTTTCAATCCTTAGCAAAATAAAAATGAAAAAAATCAAAGAAAACGGGGCTCTCATCAAAGTCTTAAGGGGAAACTTTCTTAATTCTCAGTCCGGGTACGATTCGCTCTCTTCCTCTCCGTTGTCACTTTTACCCTTGTATTAATAGGCCAGGTACCTCTCTCTCTCTCTCTCTCTCTCTCTCTCTCTCTCTCTCTCTCTCTCTCTCTAGGATCAGGTGGTGAATAAGGAATAAAGAGAGAGAGAGAGAGAGAGAGAGAGAGTAATATGGTGAAGGAGATAGCTAATTATGTGTTATCTTGCACCCTCCCTACTCTCTCTCTCTCTCTCTCTCTCTCTCTCTCTCTCTCTCTCTCTCTCTCTCTCTCTCATAACCCGGCAAGAGGAAGATAGTGGCGGCAGTGATTAGAACTAAAGCGTTTTGGCTTCTAGGATTACACGCGCTTGTCAGAGAGAGAGAGAGAGAGAGAGAGAGAGAGAGAGAGAGAGAGAGAGAGAGTTTATGAAGAGCGTTTAGTAGAACCTTTGCCATTTATTCCTTTCATCATCATCTCTCTCTCTCTCTCTCTCTCTCTCTCTCTCTCTCTCTCTCTCTCTCTCTCTCTCTCTCTCTCTCTCTCTCTCTTCCCTTCTGTAGTCATAATCCTTTTACGACGTACTTCTCCTCTTCTTGTTCCTCCTCTCCTCCTCCTCCTCCTCCTCCTCCTCCTCCTCCTCCTCCTCCTCTCTTTCCTCACTCATGTCACTCGTTTGTCTCTCATTGGGTTCCAGACTCTCTCTCTCTCTCTCTCTCTCTCTCTCTCTCTCTCTCTCTCTCTCTCTCTCTCTCTCTCTCTCTCTCTCTCTCTCTCTCTCTCTCTCTCTCTCTCTCTCTCTCTCTCTCTCTCGATCTATCTCAGCTTTAAACACCCGCAGCTACACACACACACACACACACACACACACACACACACACACACACACACACACACACACACAAATAATCTCTCTTGTTTTAACTCACGTGGTCTCAATTTACTCACTAATGAAGACCTATGTGTGTGTGTGTGTGTGTGTGTGTGTGTGTGTGTGTGTGTGTGTGTGTGTGTGTGTGTGTGTCAATCGCAACTTCATCTCAAGATCTATAAGAATTCTGGTTTTCGATATGTGGCTAGTTGGTAATATTCTCTCTCTCTCTCTCTCTCTCTCTCTCTCTCTCTCTCTCTCTCTCTCTCTCTCTCTCTCTCTCTCTCTCCCCTATCGTCCATATCGTTCAATCACTTCTAGTTTGTCAGTTTTTTTTTTTTCTTTTTCGTTTGTTTATTTGTTACTCGTGTTTGTCAGTCAGTCAGTCAGTCAGTCAGTCAGTCAGTTAGTCAGCATGTTGTCTATTTAGTTAAGTGTTTCAGTCATTCAGTTTGGTATTCATTGTTTCAGGTAATCAGTCAGTCAGTCAGTCAGTCAGTCAATCAGTCATTCAGTAGTTAATCAATAAGTCAGCCAGTCATTTCTGTAGTTAATTAACCAGTAAGTAAATTTATCACTCAGTCACTTAGTCATATACCAGTAGTTAGTAATTAGTCACTCACCCAGTCATCCAATCAAACAATTAATCAATCAGTCATCCAGTCAACCAATTAGTCACTCGGTCATCCATTCAAGCAATTAGTCAGTGAGTCATGCCAGTAGTCAACCAGTTAGTAAGTCAGCAATAAATCACTTAGTCAGTCAGTCAGTAGCGCAGACAGCCATTGGTTCGATCAGTCACTGCCACACCCACTCATTCAGCCAGCCAGCCAGCCAGCCAGCCAGCCAACCAGACAAACAGACAGACAGCTTGAGGGATCACCACGCAGGCAGCAGGGCGAGAAGACAGACCCACAGAAGAAGAAACAGATTGTAAAAGATAAATAAACAGACAGATATGCAGAGACAGATAGAAAGAGAGCCAGATTTATAGACAGACACACGGAGAAAGAGGCAGATAAATTGATAGACAGATAGATACGCGAACAGACACCTAGATAGATAATAAGAATAAGAATAGACAGAGAGACATAGAAGGTGACAGATAAATAGATAGGCAGACAGGCATGCAAACAGACAGATAGACAGATAGATAGAAAATTAACCAAATTGATAGACAAAAACAAAGAACTGGATTGTAGAGACGTGAATAGACAGACAGACAGACAAGTTAGACAGAAGAGAAACACTAACAGAAAGACAGATAGACAGGGAGAAAACAACTAAATTAAACAAACAGAAGCTAAACGAGGAAGTAGATAAACAGTCAGACAAACTAAGAGAAAAATTAACCACTAAAACAGCCACGAGAGACAGAAAAGGAGACAGATGATGAAAGACAAACATTAAGACAAACAGCTGAGATGAAATGCAGGGGTAGACACGCAAACAAGCAGAAAAACAGCAATACAAATGAATGTGAATAGAGACAGCAAACGGGCAAAGTGAAGGTAAACATAGAAAATAAGCTGAATAGACAGCTAAACCAAACAAACAGACAGCCAGATAGACAGGAATACAAATGAATAGGAAGACAGAAAGCAAGAAAACAAATGAAGAGAAATAAGATAAGCTGAATAGACAGCTAAACCAACAAACAGACAGCCAGACGGACATACAAAAAGGCGAACAAACAGACGAACAGACAGCAAAAACAAATGAATAGAAAGACAGCAAACAGGCAAATGAAGAAAGATGAAAAGAGCTAAACAGACAGCTAGACAGACAGACAGACAGACAAACAAACAAACACAAAGACGAACAAACGGAGAAACAGACAATATAAATAAACAGAAAGACAGACTGGCAAATGGAGAAAGATAAAATGAGCTAAACAGACAGACAGACAGCTAGAAAGACAGACAGACAGACAGACAGACAGACAGCTGAACCCTTTGCAACATCGTCAAAATCAACTTTACACTCAATATAAGATTTGCACCTCAACTTGACAAGAGAAGTTTTAGAAAGACGCTGAATAAAGAATTACTTCATCTATATTGAGAGAGAGAGAGAGAGAGAGAGAGAGAGAGAGAGAGAGAGAGAGAGAGAGAGGGAGAAGGAGAAGGAGGGGAAGAATTGGGCATGAAAAATTGATAGGTTATTAAAAGTAAAATAGAAAGTGAATTAATGGAATGAGGAGAAAGGATAAGAATTGAAGTGAATAAAGGAGAATAAGAAGAAAACGGAGAAGAAATGGAAAGAAAAAGAAAGAAGAAGGAAAAGGAATGGAAAAAGGAATTGTAGAAAGAGCTGATATGAGTGGCAACCAACAGAGAGAGAGAGAGAGAGAGAGAGAGAGAGAGAGAGAGAATCAGGTTGAAAGATAGTGAAATTTTGTACCTTGCACTGGAATATGAGTCAGGATTTTGAGAAATGATGGTGCACTGTGTACATTCGTCACACACACACACACACACACACACACACACACACATAGCATATTCCATACACGTTACTTTCGTAGTCCTCAAAAAATGGAAATGTGTGTGTGTGTGTGTGTGTGTGTGTGTGTGTGTGTGTGTGTGTGTGTGTGTGTGTGTGTGTGTGTGTGTGTGTGTGTGTGTGTGTGTGTGTGTGTACGTGAATCATCTGACAGGTTCATCAACTGTGCGTGTTTATGTTGTGTCGATGATAATGATGTGTGTGTGTGTGTGTGTGTGTGTGTGTGTGTGTGTGTGTGTGTGTGTGTGTGTGTGTGTGTGAGTTTTGATATTATAGTTATTGTTTTTATTTACATCATTTCTCTCACCATTATCAAGCCAATGAACAAAAACACAAACAAAACCAAATATATAAAAAACTTAAAAACCCACAAAATCAAACGAAAGATAAGAAAACACAAACTTTCAACTATTCACAAACTATTCCTCTCACCCGCTCACCCAAATTGCGCCTCTCACTCTGTCCATACGAGGGCAGGAAGAGCAAGAGAGAGCAAGTGAGTGAGAGTGGTAAGAATCAGATCGCATACCGCCTCTCTTAGCTGAATCACCCCTCTCTCTCGGCGCCAACAGAAAACGGGAGAGCGATGTCTTGAGATTGAGTAAGATTTGGTGTGGCAGTGAGAAAGACTTGAAGGGAATATGAAGAACTGGCCTCCTCCTCCTCCTCCTCCTCCTCCTCCTCCTCCTCCTCCTCCTCCTCCTCCTCCTCCTCCTCCTCTGTATTCTTCTCAAGTTTGCCGACAGCCAGTTTGCCGTAGAATATGTATGAATGTCTTATAAGAAAATCCACGTCAAATCTCCTATTCTCTCTCTCTCTCTCTCTCTCTCTCTCTCTCTCTCTCTCTCTCTCTCTCTCTCTCTCTCTCTCTCTCAACCTCGTATTACATTTTGTTGTCTTGTTCTCTCATGTTCCTTCTCCTTCTGTTGTTGTTGTTGTTGTTGTTGTTGTTTATCTTCTTTTTTCTTCTCTTTTCATGTTATTGTTCTTGTTCTTCTTGTTTGTTTGTTTCTTCTTCTCTAGTGGTCTTCTTTCTTTCTTTCTTTCTTTCTTTCTTCTTTTCTTCTTCTTCTTCTTCTTCTTCTTCTTTTCTTTTCTTTTCTTCCTCCTCCTCCTCCTCCTCCTCCTCCTCCTCCTCCTCCTCCTCCTCCTCCTCCTCCTCCTCCTCCTCCTCCTCCTCCTCGCATCCCTGCAATGTTTCTCACTTCTGTTTAGATTGCGTAGTTTATCACAAATAGTTTAGTAAGGATCAACTTGTCTGCTGCTGTTTGTTCTTCCATTTTTGTTCCTCCTCCTCCTCCTCCTCCTCCTCCTCCTCCTCCTCCTCCTCCTCCTCCTCCTCCTCCTCCTCCTCCTCCTGCCAAGTATCCAAGTATGAAGCGTAAAAACTTTCGTTCCTATTTGCTCTTACCCGCAGAGAGAGAGAGAGAGAGAGAGAGAGAGAGGGGTGTTCTCTCCCGCTCGCCTCTCATAACATTAGTAAAGATTCGTGGAAGAGAAAAGCCAACGAGAACAGAACAGTAACTCTCTCTCTCTCTCTCTCTCTCTCTCTCTCTCTCTCTCTCTCTCTCTCTCTCTCTCTCTTGGTACGTAAATAAATGACCTTTCGCATCTTTCTGCCTACCTGAGTGACTAATTAGGGTGAGGTGTGCGCCAGGTGGACCCTTCATTAGTAATTAGTACCTGTGAATTGAAGGATCATTAAGAAGCATGCGATTCACAATGTATTTTTTCCATCGTCCAGCTGTGTGTGTGTGTGTGTGTGTGTGTGTGTGTGTGTGTGTGTGTGTGTGTGTGTGTGTGTGTGTGTTTCGTACCAGGGGATTAAATGCTTACCTTAACTTAATTTCGTTCTGACAGACAGAGAGAGAGAGAGAGAGAGAGAGAGAGAGAGAGAGAGAGAGAGAGAATGTGTGCAGTGGTGGTTATTGTCAACAGTATCCTCATAATAACTCTGTCTCTCTCTCTCTCTCTCTCTCTCTCTCTCTCTCTCTCTCTCTCTCTCTCTCTCTCTCTCTCTCTCTCTCTCTCTGCAACACACATGCCATAGAAATAATGAGAAATTGATTTGAAAGCTGGATAATCCTTTAGCTCTGACACACACACACACACACACACACACACACACACACACACACACACACACACACACACACACACACAGGAATCGTACAGGTGTATTGTATTCTCTCAGGTGAATATTTAATTAGGTTACAGCGAACACTTTTGAATATTAATTAAGATACAGGTGACAGAGGACCACCACCACCACCACCACCACCACCACCACCACCACCACCACCACCACCACCACCACCACCACCACTGTTTGACTACATTATATTATATTTCCTCGCCACCAAATCCTGACTCACTGAAATTAATCATGGTGGTGTTCGTGTCCGTGATTGTCCGTCCGTCCTTCCTGCTTACAAGTGGCGTACGTGTTTCTGTCCTTCCTCGCCTTCTTCATGTCCTTTTTTTCTTGTGCCTGGTCGGGAAGTACTTTTTTTTTTTTTGGGGGGGGCGATTATTTGTAAAAGTGAGTCTGTATTTATTTTATTCTTGTTCTTATTCATGGTACGTGTTTCTGTCCTTTATTTTGTGTTTTGAGTCCTTTGTTCCTGTGTTTGGTTTGATGTACGTGTTTTTTTGGTTTGTTTTGAGAAATGGGTCAATATTTATTTTTTCCCTAATTCTAATTTATGATGTATATTTCGTGTCCTTGTCCTTTATTGCTTTTTTTTTTTTTTAGATGTTTGATTTCGAAATACGTGTTTTTTTTTTCAGGGAAATAAGTCAATGATCTTTTTCTTTCATCTTTTCTTGTTTTTTCTTTTTTTTTACATCGTTTCCTGTTTTGCAAGTGGCGTACGTGTTTCTGTCCTTCGTCGCCTTCTTCATGTCCTTTTTTTCCTGTGATGGGTTGGGAAGTACGTGGAATTTTAGGGTTATTTGTAAAAGTGAGTCATTATTCATGGTACGTGTTTTGTCCTTTGTCTTGTGTTTTCGTGTCCTTTGTTCCTGTGTTTGGTTAAGAAGTACGTGATTTTTTTTAGGCTTGTTTGTAGAAAAAGTTAATATTTCTTATTTTCTTCTAATTTATGATGTATATTTCGTTTTTTTTTTTTTTGTCCTTTATCGCCTTTTTTTTTATTTATGTGTTTGATTTGGAAGTACGTGTTTTTTTTCTTTTTTTAGGGAAATAAGTCAATAATTTTTTCTTTTCCTGTTTTGTTTAATCTTTTTTCTCATCGTTTTTTTTTTTTTTTTGTTTGCCGGTGGCCTACCTTGTTAAATCGTAATATCATACAACAAATCTCAAGAATCAACCTTCTTTCCCCGCCAGTTATACACCTTGAGTGGCTAATAAAGCAAAGGAAAAACTATTGAGATTAACCCTGAATTGCGCAAGCCTTGTATGTCAGCACTTAAGTCACAAGCCTTCGTAATCTCCAATCACAAATGCCCTTCTATAATCCCTCTTAAAATTACAAAGGCTACTTTTTTCTCAGTTTCAATTAAGTGAGCAGAAGTTGACTCCAGTTAATCTTTTTTTTGTATATTTTTTTCCTTGTATTTGATAATTTGGTATGGTTTTGCTACATTTGTTAATCCTCAATATACTCTCTCTCTCTCTATCTGTCTCTCTCTCTCTCTCTCTCTCTCTCTCTCTCTCTCTCTCTCTCTCTCTCTCTCTCTCTCTCTCTCTCTCTCTCTCTCTCTCTCTCTCTCTCTGAACACAGTTATTTCTCTTTCTTCTTTATCTTTAAACCTAAATTGATCCTTCTATCTTTCTTTTTTTTTCCTTTTCTTCCTTTTCTTTCTTCTTCGTTGTCTTTCTTCTATCTTCCTTTTCTTTCTTCTTTTTTTCTTCTTTCTTTCTGTATTTTGTCTTTTCTATCTTCCTTTTCTTCCTCACAATCTTTACATATCTACCTATTTATCTATCTATCTGTTTGTCTGTCTCTCTGTCTATCTGCTGACTTATCTGTCTACCTACTTATCTATTTATCCATCTATCTATCTATCTATCTATCTATCTATCTATCTATCTATCTGTTTATCTACCTCTCTATATTCCCGCTAGGTCATTTCTTTCATCTATAATCCCCAAACGACAAACGGTTTCCAAATCCTCATTAAAAGTAGACACGCCAATAATTCCAATTTTTCTACAATCATTAATTCCACAGGTATCAGTATTAAAAAAGTACCCCCCACCACCACCACCACCACCACCACCACCATACCCTCACCCAGTCCAACCTCGCTCTTTCCCATATATATTCTCTCTCTCTCTCTCTCTCTCTCTCTCTCTCTCTCTCTCTCTCTCTCTCTCTCTCTCTTACACCTCAGGTGTGCTCATCTATTTCAGCTGATTTTCGTCTATTTCAACAGGTAATGATTTTATTCGGTGGAAAAGTCTTTTTTTTTTTTTCTTGTTTTGATTTGTCTTCAGTGTTTCTCAGAAGTTTAAATTCAAGATTAATTGTTCATTTGTATAATTGTGTGATTTTTCTTTTTACCTGTTAATGAGATGGGTTTGTTGTGTGTGTGTGTGTGTGTGTGTGTGTGTGTGTGTGTGTGTGTGTGTGTGTGTGTGTGTGTGTGTGTGTGTGTGTGTGTGTGTGTCTGTGTTGGTTCGTTCGTGCAATCATTCATCACGTTAATTGCATGACTGTCTCTTATTTCTATCATCATCATCATCATCATTATCATTATCACTATCATGAAATTTCAGTGAATCATGCTTGGAATGTTAATTAAAGCGGAGTAGTAGTAGTAGTAGTAGTAGTAGTAGTTGTTGTTGTTGTTGTTGTTGTTGTTGTAGTAATAGTAGTAGTAGTAGTAGTAGTAGTAGTAGTAGTAGTAGTAGGGAGGCGTTGGCGTAGTGGATAAGGTGGTGAGCGTGGGATCGAACAGACATCCATGCGTAGGTTAGAATCTTACCACGTACCGCCTTAAAACTTTGCCATTTGTTGAGTGGTTTAAAGATACCTACATGTCACCATGATGCCCAAGTTCTAGGTGGAAGTGTAATTGCCTTACACCAAAGATGAGCTTGGGTGGTGATATGAGCCCTGATATTGGTACCACTATAGATAAAATTGCCTGCGCCGATAATGGGTGGAAGCTGAACAGCACTTCCCATACTCTTCAAGTAGACCTACAGGCGCTATACGTCATAACATTAAATAGAAAAGTAGTAGTAGTAATAGTTGTAGAAGTAGTAGTAGTAGTAGTAGTAGTAGTAGTAGTAGTAGTAGTAGTAGTAGTAGTAGTAGTAGTAATTACAGTAACTCTAAAGAACTAAAAAGGAGAATTATAACAACAGCAACAACAACAGTAATGCTAAAGATTTATGCTACGTAGTGGGTTTGGTACATCTGTTTGTTGTGTATCTGTCTTTCTGTGTGTGTGTGTGTGTGTGTGTGTGTGTGTGTGTGTGTGTGTGTGTGTGTGTGTGTGTATCTTATCTATCTATCTATCTGTCTGTCTGTCTGTCTGTCTCACATGTTTTCACACCAAAATAACACGCTCTGAAATTTTCGCACTTTATCAAAAGTTATCAGTGAAAAAAAAAAAAAAAACATCTGGGAAAAAATCCACTTCAAAAATTTGAGTACGTTTGGATTTCTTTTTTTTTTTTTTCCTCCTTTTTTCTATGACCTGTGTTGTTGTTTTTTTCTATTTCTTTTTTGTTTTACCTCATTTTTTCATGCATTTCTAGAATCATGGTGGAAAAGTAACAATCATATTAGAACATTTTTGGAACCTTATGACAGTAAAAATAAATTATATCTTTTATTACTAGTTTTTATGTGTAATTATTTTTTTAGCCTTAAAATCAGTATCGTGAAAAATTATAAAGTCAACAATTTATCTTTTCCACCTGACTTTTCCTATAATGATTTGTTATTAGCGATTCCCTCCATTACTAGTCTTTTTAATATATATATATATATATATATATATATATATATATATATATATATATATATATATATATATATATATATATATAATTCCCTACAACATTACTTTTTTTAGCCTTATAATTATAAAGTCATCAACAATTTAACTTTTTAATATGACATTTTTCCTATAATGATTTGGAACTTGGCGATATTTGTACCTTAGTTTTCCAATTAATTATGTTCTACAAATTATAAATATACCATCTTATCCACTCGTGTGTGTGTGTGTGTGTGTGTGTGTGTGTGTGTGTGTGTGTGTGTGTGTGTGTGTGTGTGTGTCTGGACAACTTTTATTTTTTGTTTTTCTTTTTATGTAAGAGAGGACTGGCCAAGGGCAACAAAAATATAAAGAAAAAAATCCCCGATCAATTGCCAGTCTCCTTATAGAGCCGATAGAATTAACCAAGCGATTTTTTATTCTATGTAGGGAAGAGGGCCAGACAAGGGCAAAAAAAATATATATATAAAAAAGACCCGCTTGATAGGAGCAAATATCTACTTTTCTTTATCTCTTTATTTTTTACAATACTCTAACCACTGACCAAAGAACCACAAGTGTTAAATATGAGTATAACTGTAAAACAAGCCTCTGAATGTGATAGATGTGGCAATACAAGACTTGGAGTTATAAAGGCGTGTAGTGGAATCACGGCAGGTTAATTAGCAAGAGTTACACAATCATTAACAGTGAAAGGATTAACGCACCTTGCATGTCTTTCCCAGATGAACATGAGATTAATTAGATGTTATATAGTTATTGGTGAGAGAATTATCAATGTACCAATGTTTTCTCCAGGTAAATATAATATCAATTAGGAGTTATACAGTTGATAGTAAGAGTTATTAATATATCTTCTTCACTTCAGCGTAAGATTAATTAGGAAATATAGTTACCTGTAAAAACTTATCAATATACTTACGTCTTCTCCTGGTAAATATAAATTCGATTTTTTTTTCTATGCAAGAGGGAAAACCAGCTAAAGGCAACAAAGGATTAAAAAAAAAAGCCCACTTGAAATGCCAGTTCCCTTAAATATTAAATAGAGTTAGCCAAAAGTCAATAACAAATGTCTTGACACCTCCCTCTTAAAAGGAGTCAAGCCGTAGGAAGATGGAAATACAGAAGCAGGCAGGGAGTTCCAGAGTTTACCGAGAAAGGTATGAATGATTAAGAGTGCTGGTTAACTCTTGCATTATAGAGTTGGACAGAATAGGGATGAGAGGAAGAAGGAAGCCTTGTGAGATATACATTTAATATCAAGATAGTTATTAATACATCTTCCTCTTATTCAGTCCAACGTAGAATTAATAAGATTTATATTTATTAGTAAGAAAGTTTTATTAATCCACCTTCCGCCTCTCCTTCAGCCTAATTAGGAGACACAGTTATTAGTAAGACATTTATTAACATACTTTCTGCGTCTCCTTCAGGTGTCAGCCGTGGACGGGGACGCAGGGGGCCACGGCAAGGCTGGTGTACTCCCTCTCTGGTGACGGCGTGCACCATAACTCCTCCCTCTCTTACTTCTCCGTCGACCCCGCCACTGGTGCTCTCAGTCTGCTGAAGGTGAATTGTGATTGCTTGGAGTAGACTAAAAAAAAGTGTGATTAAAAGATTAGTATTGAGTAGAATGTACGGAAAGGGAAAGAAAGGAATGAAAGGAAAGGCAAATGAGTAAAAGATTGCATGGTGATTGACAGAAGATTGAAAAATGTGTAAGAGAAAGAATTAGAATTGAAAAGAATTGAAAGTAAAGGGAAAGTAAAGGAAGGGAAGAGAAGGGAAAGGAAGGGAAGAGAAATAAAGAAAGGAAAGGAAAATTAGTAAAAGATTGCAAGGTGATAGATAGAAGATTAAAAAAAAAAAAGTGTGACAGGAAAGAATAGAATTGAATAGAATTGAAAGTAAGAGAAGAGAAGGGAAGAGAAAAAAAGGAGTGAAAGGAAAGAAAATAAGTAAAAAGATTGCATGGTGATGGAGAGAAGATTGAAAAAAGTATAAGAGA
>NC_059264.1:4794082-4819082 GCF_017591435.1 Portunus trituberculatus | reverse complement strand
TATTCACCTGCTTTCGTATTGACTTCCTCACTTTCTCATTTGCATATTCCTTTGATCAAGGGAATCATGTCATTTATTTTCCCCTTATCACTAAACTTTATACGATGCTGCTATTTTTTTTCTTTATTTTTCTTCTTTACACTTTCTAGAGTCTTTTAATTTTCTTTCTCTTTATCTTATGGAAAAACTCTCATGGTTTCTCTCTCAAGTTTGTTTATCTACATTTTGCAATATATCTTAACGTGCTAACCAACCCTACCGTACTGTAACCTACCCTATGCTACCCTATCCTAACCTATCCTAACCTATCCTATACTCTGCCTTATCCTATTCTACCTTACCCTATCCTACCCTACCTTAAATGAACCTAATCTAACCTAACCTAACCCAACCAATCCCAACCCAGCCTAAGCTAACTTAACCTAACTTAGATTCAACATAACATAACAACATAACATAGCATAACATAACACAACGCAACACAACACAATACAACGTAACTCAACACAACACAGTACAACACAACACAGCAGAACACAGCAGAACACAACACAACACAACACAACACAACACAACACAATACAACGTAACACAACACAACACAACACAGCAGAACACAACACAGCAGAACACAACACAACACAACACAACACAACACAGCACAACACAACACAACACAACACAACACAGCAGAACACAACACAACACAACACAACACAACACAACACAACACAACACCACATAAACTGTAACTATTTTTCTATCTATTTATATATTTTGTTTTATTTTCTTCATATGAGATAACAAATAGAAAAATGTTTGTGTGTCGTTAAAATGAAACACGAGAGGAAGGAAGAGCAAGTGAAGGAGAAGGAGGAAGAAGAGGAGGAGGAGGAAGAGGAGGAGGAGGAAGAGGAGGAGGAGGAGAAGGAGCCAACAAGAGGAGGTTTTTAAAAAAAATGTTTCTTAGGAAGTGGCTTTAATTGCTTTTTCTGTCTCTGTCTGTCTGTCTCTCTCTGTCTGTCTGTCTGTCTGTCTGTCTGCTGCCTGCCTGCTCTCTCTCTCTCTCTCTCTCTCTCTCTCTCTCTCTCTCTCTCTCTCTGTCTCTCTCTCTCTCTCTGCCTTCCTGCCTGTCTGTCTGTCTGTCTGTCTGTCTGTCTGTCTGTCTGGCAACATTTCTTCTGCTGCTTCCGACACACATTTGAGAGAGACACAAAACAGGAAGTCACTCTGAAAGCAAAGAAAAAAAAGAGAGAGAGAGAAAAAAAAGACAAAGAAAAAAATACGAAGAAATCAGAATAAAAGAATATGTCGAAAGATGAAATTTAATAAAGGTTTGTGGGGGAAATGAAAAGAGACACAAGGATGACATAAATGGGAGAATAAGAACAGGAATGGAGGTAATAAAAAAAAAAAAGAGGAGGAATAAGAGTAAGTGGAATATGCTGGAAAGGAAAGATAGAGGACAAGGTGACAGAATGAAGCTCTCTCTCTCTCTCTCTCTCTCTCTCTCTCTCTCTCTCTCTCTCTCTCTCTATATATATATATATATATATATATATATATATATATATATATATATCTATCTATCTATCTATCTTTATCTCTCTCTCATATGTTATTGAATGTCAGCCTGTCCCTTTTTTCCTCCTCCTCCTCCTCCTCCTCCTCCTCCTCCTCCTCCTCCTCCTCCTCCTCTTCTTCTTCTTCTTCTTCTTCTTCTTCTTCTTCTTCTTCTTCTTCTTCTTCTTCTTCTTCTTCTTCTTCTTCTTCTTCTTCTTCTTCTTCTTCTTCTTCTTCTTCTTCTTCCTCTTCCTCCTCCTCCTCCTCCTCCTCCTCCTCGTGTACATTTTTTTACCTGGTCTTGTCAATTAGTGTTGTAATTTGTAGATGAAGAGGCAGGTAACGTGGCCAGAGTGTAGAAAGAGTCCACAGTAGGAAAAAAAAAAGGGAAAAAATTGTGTCAAGTAATAATTTTTTTCCTCCCACTGACTTAATCTTCCTTTAAATTGGTGTGATTTTTTTTTTTTTTTTTGATGGATCAGCCATTTGTAGACATTTTTCTGGCTGTATAGTGGAATACCTACTGTTTTTTTATTTCCATTTTTTTTTTTTTTTTTTTGTTGTGACACTTAAAATTGTTGTTTTGTTGTTGTTGTTGTTGTTTTCGTTTTCTTGTCTTTTTCTTGTATATTTTCTGTCATTTTTGTTTTTCTGGCTGTATAATGGAATATCTATTGTTTTTTATTCCCATTTTCTTTCTTATGGCACTTGAAATTGTTGTTTTGTTGTTCTTGTTGTTGTTGTTTTCGTTTTCTTGTCTTTTTCTTGTATATTTCTCCCTGTCATTTTTGTTTTTTTCTGGCTGTATAATGGAATATCTATTGTTTTTAATCCCATTTTCTTTATTGTGGCTTTTGAGATTGTTGTTTTTATGTTGTTGTTGTTTTTTTTTGTCTTCTTGTCTTTTTCTTGTATATTTCTCCCTGTCATGCTTTTTTTCACTTTTCTTTTTTCTTAACTTTTTCTTTTTTTTTAGCTTATATTTCTTCCCTAATTTCTTCTCCTTTTTTTATATATATATATATATTTCTCCTTTTCTTCTCTTCCCTTCGAAATTATTGTACATTAGTGTTTTTTGCTAGTGTGAATTGTTGTTGTATTTCTCTTTTTCATTCACCAGCCATATTTAGACATTTTTCTGGCTACATACTGGGATGTCTTCTGTCTTTTTGCCACTTTCGATCCTGTGGTGCCTGAAATTATTGATTATTATTACATTTTTTGATGGTCTGATTGTTGTACTTTTTTCATTCAGTAG
Source organism: Portunus trituberculatus (assembly GCF_017591435.1). Classification (NCBI taxonomy): domain Eukaryota; kingdom Metazoa; phylum Arthropoda; class Malacostraca; order Decapoda; family Portunidae; genus Portunus; species Portunus trituberculatus. The sequence continues at coordinate 4,816,261 of NC_059264.1, read as the reverse complement.
CCATATTTAGAAATTTTTCTGGCTACATACTGGAATGTCTACTGTTTTTTGCCACTTTTTATCCTGTGGTGAATGAAATTATTGTTTATTAGTATTTGTTTGGTGGTGTAAGTTGGTTTTTTTCATTCAGTAGCCATATTTAGACACCTTTTGGCTACATACTGGAATGTCTACTGTTTTTTTTTTTTTTTTTTTTTGCTACTTTTTATCCTGTGGTGCTTGAAATTATTGTTTATAAATAGTTTTTTGTGATTTTTTTTTTTTTGTGTATTCAGAAACCATATTTAGACATTTTTCTGGCTACATACTAGAATATCTTCTGTCTTTTTGCCTCTTTCTATCTTATTATTGTTTATTAGTAGTTATTTGGTAGTGTGAATTGTTTTGTTTTGTTTTGTTTTTGTATTCGGCAGCCATATGTAGACATTTTTACCGGCCACATACCGGAATATCTGCTGCTTTTATCCAATTTGAAAGAGTGAAACAGAGATGAAGGTTTGTGCTGGTGTGACGTGCTCAAAATCATGTCCCCTCGCACATCAAGGATCACCAAACACTTCACGCCACAGTCACACGGAAGAAGCACCAACATTTTTCTTTTCGTTTTTTATGCAAGAGGGGAAAACCGGCAAAGGGTAACAAAAAATACAATTACAAAAAAAAAAAAATCCCCCCCACTTGCGATGGACTTCAGTAAAAGAGCAACAAAAACTTACAATTGAAAAAACGCCCCACTTGTGATGGACTTCCTGGTGGCTAGTCGGCGCTCTTCTCTACTCTTCCCGCTCTTCCCAAACACTTTCCTCTTCAGCCGCCGCGCGTAAGGAGTGTCAGCTTGTTGATGTTGTGAAGTGCCTTGTCTGGACCTCCGTCTTGGTGTTATGGTTTGAGATATTGTTGGAAAATTATTGTTACTACTACTTACTACTGTCTCCCTGACCGTCTCGTGGCTTGACTCAAAACTCTCTCTTTCTGAACGGTGTGAAGGATGTAGAGGGAAGTAGTGGAAGAGCTGGAAGAAATAGTGTCTTGCCTTTCTCTTGGACTCTTTAGCGGTCTACTGGCTTGACTCAAACTCTCTCCTTCTGATTGGTGCCAAGGATGTAGAGGGAGAGAGGTAGCGGAGAAGAAGCTCGAAAAAATAGTGTCCCGCCTTCCTCTTGGACTCTCTGACAGTTTCGTAGCTTGACTTAAACTGTCTTCTCTTTCTGAACGGTGTCAAGGATGTAGAAGAAGACAGGTAGTGGAAGAGCTGGAAGAAATAGTGTCCTGTCTTCCTCTTGGACTCTGTTTCGTAGCTTAATTTAAACTGTCTTCTCTTTCTGAAGGATTGCCAAGGATGTAGAGAGACAGGTAGCGCAGGAGCAAGAAACAGTGTCCCTCCTTCCTCTTATACTTTCCGACGGTTTACTGGCTTCACTCAAACTCTTTTCTCTCAACAGTGAATAAAGTGTGGACAGGAGGAGCTGGAAGAAATAATGTACAGTTCACCTTTCTGTCTTTCCATTCTCGTGTTCTCTGTGGTGCATTTAGTGTCAGTAGCGCTCTTGGTCTCACTGTTTTCTACTATATCAGTGTCTTTGTCCTCTAGGCGCTGTGTATCCTGGTGACCTGTCTGGCGCTGTCGATCTCTGTGTTTCAAGCGGCAATGTCAGTCTGCGCTACCAAAGAAATGATTTATAAGAGAACCAAACTGATCGGTACCTCTTACCTTTCTGAATATTCTGCCTCGTTAACTAAGTCACCTTTACCAGTCTGTTGTGGAAGGACGTGAAGTGCTCAAAAATATTCCAATGATTTTACGCAGCGTTCAAAGGTGTTCTAATAATTCTACGAAGCGTTCAAAGGTGTTCCAATGATTTTACTTACTGTTCAAAGGTGTTCCAATGATTTTACGGAGCGTTCATAGGTATTTCAGTGATTTTACGCAACGTTCAGAGGTGTTCCAATGATTTTACGTAGAGTTCAATGGTGTTCTAACAATTTTACGTAGCGTTTAAAGGTGTTCTAATAATTTTACGAAGCGTTCAAAGATGTTCCAATGATTCTAGGTAACGTTTAAAAGTGTTTCAATAATAATAAGTAGCGTTCAAACGTGTTCCAATGATTTTACATAGCGTTAGTGTAGCACAATCATTATTTACCACGAAAGGAAAACTAACGAACGAGAAAAACCAGCTCTATTGCCTTGAAAATAACACAAACGAAAGAAGCGTTGAAGAATATAGGACATCAATAGATACCTCTCATTTTTTTTACCTTTTATTTAGTCCCTCAATCTCTTCCTCTAATTTCTTATCACATTATTAAAGGCAACAGGCAGTGAATGAAGGTTTTGTGATTTACAGGTAAGGAGTGTGGAATGCCAGGTGTTATTGAGTTCAAAGGGATACAAGTGCAGTGAGGAGAACACCTTGAGATAAAGATAGAGAGAAGAAAAAATGTGAGATAGAGAGAGGAAAAAAAAAAGTGTGCAGTACAATGCATAGATGAACAGATAAGAATGAATAGTGAGGTGAAGTGTTGAAAGAGATAAGGTAAGTATTGGAATGATAAAGAATGGAAAAGTGAGATTGAGATAAGAGAGAGAGAGAGAGAGAGAGAGAGAGAGAGAGAGAGAGAGAGAGAGAGAGAGAGAAAAAAACTACTCAGGATTACACAGAAAAAAACTACGAAAATTAACAGATAGTGAAGTGTTTTGGTGTTAGTGAAAGTGATGGATGTCAAATGGGTAGTGTTTGAGAATACTGAACACAGGCAAGAGATGAAAAAAATGGTAATGTTTGAGTGTTTCTGATACGTATTGGTAAGGTGAGGAAGATTTGTTAGATGCGTGAAGGTAACAGATTAAGAGAGGAAAAAAATGGAATATAGTAAGAAAAAGCTGAGATAGGAGATGAAAAGTGTCATTAGAGCGCTCAAGACGTGTGAGTGTGACAGCTGAGATTATAAAGGTAGGGAGGATATTCGGAGATGCAAGGCAGGTATAAAGTGAAAAACTGAGATTGTGTGTGTACCGTAAGATGACGCAACACACACACACACACACACACACACACACACACACACACACACACACACACACACACACACACACACACACACACAGTTTTAAAGTCCCCGGTCATGTTTTTTCTTCTCTCTTGGTATGTGATGCAGTGTTTGTTTAGCCATTAATTCGCTGCAACGAGGAGGAGGAGGAGGGATGTGGAGAGGACCAGGTGTAGGAGGAGGAGGAGGAAGAGGAAGATGAGAATGAAAGATGAGAGGTTGAATGATGAAGGAGAGGGAGAGAAACGAGTCGGAAGATGAAGGAGGGGATGGAAAAGGGTAAGAAGAGAGGAAGGAAGGAGAAAGATGAGAAGAGGAAGAGGAGGAGGAGGAGGAGGAGGAGGAGGAGGAGGAGGAGGAGGAGGAGGAGGAGGAGGAGGAGGAGGAGGAGGAGGAGGAGGAGGAGGAGGAGGAGGAGGAGGAGGAGGAGGAGGAGGAGGAGGAGGAAATAAAAAAAATAATATTCTGTGTATTAACGTACATATAAACAAAATAAGAATATTGATTTGAACTTTTCCTCTAAACACACACACACACACACACACACACACACACACACACACACACACACACACACACACACACACACACACACACACACACACACAATGTATATTCATGATATGGAAAAACTACACACACATCAGAAAACAGAATATATAATCCTCTGGTATTTCTACGCATTTTATTTCAAAGGAGGGGAGAGAGAGAGAGAGAGAGAGAGAGAGAGAGAGAGAGATGTAATATATGGCCAAACTTCTTTTTAGACAAATAATTGAGTGACCCATATTGCACACAGCTATGGATCGTCTCCTTTATCAGAATTCGCATCGAGGATAGGAGGTCACGGCTTTGATTACTTAGAGAGAGAGAAAGAGAGAGAGAGAGAGAGAGAGAGAGAGAGAGAGAGAGAGAGAGAGAGAGAGAGAGGTTTCATAAATACTTCAGTCTGTCGCTTTAAATTTGCACTATATGATTCACAGGAAACACGTAAAGAGTACTCTTCAAATAATGGTGGTGGTGGTGGTGGTGGTTCTAGCGGTAGTGTTAGTGATAGTAGTAGTAGTAATAGTAGTAGTAGTCGTAGTAGTAGTAGTAGTAGCAGTAGTAGTTGTAGTAGTGCTGGTGATAGTAGTAGTAGTAGTAGTACGAATAGTAGTAGTAGTAGTAGTAGTAGTAGTAATGTGGTAGTTATAACGGTAATATAAGTAGTAGCGATAGTAATAATAGTAGAAGCAGCACCATCCTCAATTATAACAACAAAAATCATAACACCACCACAACTGCCACCACCACCACCACCACCACCACCACCACCACCACCACCACCACCACCAACAACAACAACAACAACAACAACAACAACACTAATAACGAGGCAATCAGCTTGAGACCATAATTATGCATTCCTGTGATGACTTTTACCGCGGCGATCAAAGGCCTCGCAATAGTTCTGATTGCTAATTAATAACAGCATTACTCAGAAAAAGCCGAGGTGAGTGGCGGCAATTAATTAAACGCCACACACCTGAGAACTGACCTAATGAATTCACCAACACTCCACCGTGACCTTGCATACCTTCAGGACAGAGAGAGAGAGAGAGAGAGAGAGAGAGGTACACACACACACACACACACACACACACACACACACACACACACACACACACCTGTCCACCTCAGTTAGCCAAAACGACACACGCTTGTCACTTGTCGTATAGTGTTAGTGGTGGTGGTGGTGGTGGTGGTGTGTGTGTGTGGTGTTTGGACTTTTGGTAAAGGTGCAGTTGTTGTTGTTGTTCTTGGTGGTGGTGGTGGTGGTGTTTTGCGCCATTCTTCGCATTTTTTCTTTCTTTTTTCTCTTTATTTTATTGGTGGTGGTGATGAGTGTCAATGTTTTGTGTAGGGGATTTTCTCTCTCTCTCTCTCTCTCTCTCTCTCTCTCTCTCTCTCTCTCTCTCTCTCTCTCTCTCTCTCTCTCTCTCTCTCTCTCTCTCTCTCTCTCTCTCTCTCTCTCTCTCTCTCTCTCTCTCTATTATATCTATCTATATATATATATATATATATCTATCTATCTATCTATCTATCTATCTGTCTATCTATTGATCTACATATATATCTATCTATCTACCTACCTACCTACCTACTTATCTATATATCTGTTTATTTATCACTTACATACGTATCTTTTATCTATCTATCTATTTATCTATCTCTAGCAGTAACAATTATAGTAGTAGTAGTAGTAGTAGTAGTAGTAGTAGTAGTAGTAGTAGTAGTAGTAGTAGTAGTAGTAGTAGTAGTAGTGGTGGTGGTAGTAGTAGCAGCATGACGAGGAGGAATAGCATCAGCAGCAGCATCAATCACGTGATCATTAAGGCCACATCAGCTTATCAAAGACTGGTACTAACAAGCTTCACATTCATCACAACTCAAATTAAAGGCAACTCAACTCGAAACACCGGTGACACGTTCATTTCCCGCCCCATACATCAGTCACACACCAGTCCCATCGCTCACCACTACCTCACCAAAACATACTCGGTGTCACATTTCTCTATTCTTTGTTTCAGTGTTGTTATTATTAAGTCTTTCTCTATTTTTATATATATATATATATTTTTTTTTCTATATTTTTTTCATTTATTCTCATTTATTTTCCGCCTTTTCTTCTTTTTTTGCTTATATTTTCCTTCATTTTCGGTTTTTGCTCTTTTATTTCCGCGTACTAAGCCATCTTCTCTCATTCACTCACTCAGGCACCATCACTTACTCATTCACACACTCATATCACACACCAATCCCATCCCTCACCACTATCCTCACCAAAACATACTTCTCTATTCTTTGTTTTAGTGTTTGTTATTATTCAATCTTTCTCCCTTACTTTCATTTTTATCTCATTTTTTTTCACTTTTCATTTATTCATTTTCTACTTTTCGCCTGTTCATAGTTTTTCGTTTATATTTGTCTTCATTTTCACTTTTACTATTTTTTTTCTGTACGTACTAAATCATTTTCTCTCATTCATTCACTCATGCATCATCACTTACTCATATTTTTTTTAATTCCTTCACATCCATCATTTATTCACTCATTCATCTTATTATTATTCATATCACCATTAACCATTTTTTCCCTCTTTTTTGTAACTTATTTTCCATATTTTTTTCTTTCCCTTTTCATTCACTCACTTCTATAATCTCAACTGCTCATATTTATTCACGTCTATTCACCTTCATTCTCTCTCTTTTGCTAACTTTAAACTCACTTTCCATATTTTTTCTCTCCTTTTTCATTCACTCATTTCTTTAATTTCAACTGTTCTTATTTATTCACGTATACTTTACTCTCACTTTTACCTCCTTTTCTCTTTAACTAAACCATCTCCATCACTAACTCATATTTTTTTCATTCATTCACATGCATTCATTCATTTTCACTAAGCTCGATCCATTCATTTTATCTCGCCAACCTTCACTGACTCCATCATTCACCTTCATTCATTTTCACCTGCTTCCTCTCACTCACACACCTTACCTGAGATTCGCACGTAAAAGTAAATTGCAGTACAGTGAGACCTTCTTGATTATTGATGTACAGCACAGCGTAGCACTCAGCTCTCCAATATGTATGTAGCACTTTTTTATCGTCTCATCTTTATCTGAACTATTAAGGAACAGACAAGTTTCTTTTCTCATAAGTAATAGTCTAATCAGAGCTGCCAATTAGCCTCACAGCATACCTAATAATGGGAAGCCCAGGTAAAGTGTTCATAATTGAGAGGGTAAGCAATACAGAGTGACTTTTTTTTCTGTTTCCTCAAGTTTTTTTTTTTAAGATTGCTAATTAATCTTTAATTTCACCTTTATGGAAATTTTAGGGATTGATGATTGAAGGCATATTACGTGGTTATGGTAAACTTTTTTTTTTTTTTGTAAGAGGGGAAAATTTGCCAAAGGTAACAGAAAAGAGTAAACAAAAAGGCCCACTTAGTTGCCAGTACCCGAACACTTCCGAGAGAGTTAGTCAAAAGGAATGGGATAAATGTCTTGAAACCTTCCTCCCTCTTAATGAGTTCAGGTCACAGGAAGATGGAAATACAGAAGCAAGAATATGAAGTGATTCTTATGGTGGTTTTGGTGTATTTTCTCTAATTTCTCATTTATTCTTTAATCCTCCTTGAAAATTTGATCTTAACACTGGATATCCAAGGTACGTGCAGGTAAATTAAACCAGATAGGGAAATGAAAACGTGTAAATTTGGATTGTGGTCAGTCTATCTCTATGCAACATATTCTTCGGCATCTTCGCCCTGTAAAAATAAATCTCTATATTAATTTAACATTGGGAAAGCTCAGGACGAATACTTGAAATTTTATTGCCTGAAAGTCTAGAGTGTTGGTTCTACTTTAAGTGCATCTACTAGTAACAGACGAACATGTGCTTGTAGTCTGTAAGGAAAAACTAAAATATTCAGCCATGTAAAATTTTGTTACATAAATTGTTTGTTATTTTGATTGGCAGAGAAATTAGTTTACTTATTACGCTCCTTCTATATTTAATTAACCAGGTAAATAATTTTTGGCCACATTCAGACTCTTTTCAGTATTTTCTCGTGTGTGTGTGTGTGTGTGTGTGTGTGTGTGTGTGTGTGTGTGTGTGTGTGTGTGTGTGTGTGTGTGTGTGTGTGTGTGTGTGTGTGTGTGTGTGTGTGTGTGTGTGTGTGTGTGTGTGTGTGTGTGTGTGTGTTTGTTTGTGTGTGTGTGTGTGTGTGTGTGTGTGTGTGTGTCTGTGTGTGTGTGTGTGTGTGTGTGTGTGTGTGTTGTAGTTTTTGGGATCCATTAACCATTGCTCAAAGTGTTCAGTCTGCTGATGAGAAGATGCTAATTATGTTCTTTGATCTTCTAAGACGTCATCTGGGAGTCGTGTAAAGGTGAGGTGGCAGTCTCCGTGGCTGATTGCTTCCTTCATGAGGGCAGCGAGGCGGAGAGCTTTGGCTAACTGAAGGAACCACACACAAAGATCATTATGTACTTGGTTGAGTGTAGATCCGCCTAATTGTAAAACGTAAAGGGTGAAGAAAAGTCGCAGTAAAACCATTTCAGCTTGTTGTTGTGACGTTTCGTGACACATACAATCACATTTTCAAACACGCTATAAAAGGACGTAAAGAAATGAGTATGGAAACATGATGGCCTAAAGAAGTCGTCTCGTTGGGAAGGCGTTATGTTTCCACACTCATTTATTCACCTCCTTTAACAGTGTGTTTGAAAAAATTATTAAAGGTATTTCAAGACGTCACTGCGACTTCTCTTCACCCTCTAAGATCATTATGTATTCCTGCACTCTGTTACTTTGGTTCCTCGTCACTTTGTTTACATGATTGTCATTATTATTATTATTATTTCTTTTTGCTGAAATCGCTTCATTTCTATTCACTTATATTGGTATACTTTCATTTATATTTCCTATCATCCATATTTCCTGATATTTCCTTTACATTATTTTTTCTCCCATATTCCTTCTATTTATCTATTCTTTGTGTGTTTACTTTTATCTAATCCTCATTGTGTTTTTTTTTCTGTTTTTGAGTCGCTGTTATTTCTTGGATTTTCTTTTTTATTGTGTTTATTTTCTTTTTGTTACGAAACGTTTACATTTCTTTTATCTTTTTTTTCGTTTCAGGATTGATTTTCAAATTTATATGTACTATTTTATTTTATTTCAGCATTTTCTTTAATTTATCTTCATTGTTGTGTGTTTTCTTCTTATTCTCTTCTCGCTGTGTTTTGCCTCACTTTGTTGCTTATTTCCATTTGCACACTGGGAATCAAATCAGGCAAGAACCATTATTTCATCCGTTAAATACATTTCTTCACTTCGCTGGAGAGCACACATAAAAGCATTTCTGTTTCTGCTCGCCTGTTTTGAAAGAATTCTTGCCAACTTATAAACATCTGCATAGAAGGAAACGGAATTACATCCAGTGAAAATATAATAACTGGTGGAGGAAACGAAATTATCTTACGAAAAAATGCAATAACCACACTTTTAATATGTCGGTTGGAGATAAAAGTATATAAAAAATATATATATATTCTTGCATATACGTACATGTAGGCACTGGAAGAATGAGCAACCACGCTAGGCAGACACAAACACAAGAAAATATACATAGACAAGAAATAAATACTCTCTCTCTCTCTCTCTCTCTCTCTCTCTCTCTCTCTCTCTCTCTCTCTCTCTCTCTCTCTCTCTCTCTCTCTCTCTCTCTCTCTCTCCCTTTCACTCCACTCCACTCCACCACATCACAATACTCATCACGAACTTGAGAAAAGAGCAAAATTATACAACACATACAACATCATAAACAACTTAACCCACCAAGAAATACAACATACAGAAGTGCAAAATCTTGACCTCAACACTCACGAAACACCCACGAAAAATATACTAACTGTACACCAAATCTATCGTAAACTAATAGACGCGTACGTAGAAACCCTAGAGACACGAGAAAAGTCTACGGTAAAAGCTACTCGTATTTCACTATCTCTCTTTTTTCCAGCCTTGTTTCACTGCCAAACTTCAGCACAGTGTTTTTTTTTTTTTTTTATTTCTTCCTTCCATCGAGCCTATTTCTCTGCTATTTTCTCTTGGTCTTTTTCTCTTCCTCTTTATCTCTTCGGTTTTCTGCTGCTAGAAATCTACGGTGAAAGCATGCCGTGTTTCACCATCTCGCTGCAATGCTGGTGTTTGTAGTGCCTTCCTTGTATCGTTTCTATTATTCTCCTCATTTTCCTCCTCTTTCCTCTCCTCGGCCTCCTGATCCAAAAATGCCTATTGAGAAGTTATCACGTATTTTCTATTTCTTTACTGTACTACCAAACTTAAGCACAGTGTTTTTAGTGCCTTCCTTCTATCGTTTCTATTTCTCTTCTCTTTTCCTTTCAGTCCCTTTTTCTCCTCCTCCTTCCTCCCTCATACTCCAAAATCTCCACAGGGAAGGTAAGGCATGTTTCACTATATCGCTTCTTTCCACGCGCGTTTCACTACCAGAAATAAGCAGGGTGTTTGTAGTGTTTTCCTTGTATTGTTTCTATTTCTGTTCTCTTTTCCTTTTAGTCTCTTTCTCCTCCTCCTTCCTCTCCTCGTTCTTCTGCTCCACTAATGAAAAGGAACGCAAAGTAAAGACAGCGAGTAACTAGAAACATGAGGAAAAGTGTGTGTGGATTCTGTTTGATTAAATGCTGGTGACTGGGTGGTTGGTTTCTCTCTCTCTCTCTCTCTCTCTCTCTCTCTCTCTCTCTCTCTCTCTCTCTCTCTCTCTCTCTCTCTCTCTCTCTCTCTCTCTCTCTCTCTCTCTCTCTCTCTCTCTCTCTCTCTCTCTCTCTCTCTCTCTCTCTCTCTGCGGGTTTTACGCTGGCGAGAAAAGCGTCTTCAAAAGTGAGAAAATTCAGTCTGCTTCTAATCCAGCAAGACCCGTGAGAGAGAGAGAGAGAGAGAGAGAGAGAGAAACCAAAGTCAACATTTATTTTAGATTGAGGTAAAAGAAGAAAACGCGTACAGAGAGAGAGAGAGAGAGAGAGAGAGAGAGAGAGAGAGACAGTGTAGACCTAAACCTTTTCACTGACAAATAAATCCGGAACACATTTACTTCAGTCCTCTCTTTCCTCTTTCTCCCTCTCTCCTCCTCCTCCTCCTCCTCCTCCTCCTCCTCCTCCTCCTCCTCCTCCTCCTCCTCCTCCTCCTCCTCCTCCTCCTCCTCAGGGACGTGGTCGTATTGTAGAAAATGGGAGTTTTTTTTCGTCACATAAGATTAGTCATAGAAAACGAGGCTTGGGAAGGTTTAAGTGGATAAGGAATGATGGCAAAACTCCCTCGAGGTCACCAGTCCAAGAGGATTTTCCTGTACCTTGTCCTCTCTCTCTCTCTCTCTCTCTCTCTCTCTCTCTCTCTCTCTCTCTCTCTCTCTCTCTCTCTCTCTCTCTCTCTCTCTCTCTCTCAATATTCACATTATATATTCCAGTTCAGTATTTTTTTTTATTGTTTGTCTCTGAATTGAGTTTGATTTCCCGTCTGTCTGTGTAATTCATTAGGTACTCTCTCTCTCTCTCTCTCTCTCTCTCTCTCTCTCTCTCTCTCTCTCTCTCTCTCTCTCTCTCTCTCTCTCTCTCTCTCTCTCTCTCTCTCTCTCTCACATTAATCCTATTAGCATCAAGGACCTGACATTGATCGACAAATTGATAGGCAGATAAATAGATATACAGACAGATGAGAGAGAGAGAGAGAGAGAGAGAGAGAGAGAGAGAGAGAGAGAGAGAGAGAGTTAGGGAAATATAAATGCAAATAGTGGTCTTAAACGCTTTGATTTCTTACCTTGTCATTTCTAAGGCTTGAAATTCTGAAAGGAAAAATATGCAAAATAAAACTGAAATCCATTTTTTTTTCTACGTCAAGGAGAAAAGAAAATGGGAAGAGGAACAGAAGACAGATGAAAGGAGGAGGAGAGAGAGAGAGAGAGAGAGAGAGAGAGAGAGAGAGAGAGAGAGAGAGAGAGAGAGAGAGAGAGAGAGAGACTATCTTACTTAGTTTGACGAAAGAAAATATGAAGGAGTGATAGTATTCCTTTTAATTAGTGTGAGAGAGAGAGAGAGAGAGAGAGAGAGAGAGAGAGAGAGAGAGAGAGAGAGAGAGAGCCAGAAAGACGAGCTTGCAAGTGACAGATCAGAAATGTTAAAGAAAAATATACATTTGAAATATCTACCCTTATGTGTGTGTGTGTGTGTGTGTGTGTGTGTGTGTGTGTGTGTGTGTGTGTGTGTGTGTGTGTGTGTGTGTATAGCCTGGAAGAGTCAGCCAATCACCGTCAAGGAGGGATTTAAGGCTGAGAGCTGATTGGTTGAATGATTAACGTGCGCGTATATACCTATAGTACCTGATCAGCTGCCTTTCACCTGCCTCGCCCGCCTCACTAATTAGATCTCTGCCTACCTGTGAGTTAATTGAGAATGTCCAGGTTAATTTCTTATTCGTTACTTCGTTATATGGTTTAATGTTTTTCCGTTCTTCTCTTTTTTTCATATATTCATTTTTTTCTGCCTGTGTTTTTATCTTTTCTTGTTTTTTTTTCTTATTTTTTCTCTTGTCTTTTTATCTATCTGTATGTTTTTCTCTTTTTATTTTCATTTTTCATAATTTCATTTTTTTCTGCCTGTTTCTGTTTGTCTTTTATATCTTTTCTTATTTTTTGTCATTTTTCTTTTGTCTATTTATCTTTCTTTCTGTCTTTCTGTCTATCTTTATCTATCTCCACCGGAATTTGCTCATGTCTGTCTCTGTTTATATGTTTTTCCTATCCCATTTTTCTATGTCTCTTTATCTATCCATCTTCCTATCTGTTTTTCTATCTATTTGTCTCTGTCTATCGAATTCATTTTTCTGTATTTCGTCTTGTCTGTGTGTATATGCATCTTTTTTATCCTTTTTCTTTTATGTCTGTCTCAATATTTGTCTTCTTGTCTTTCTGTTTATCTTTCTATTAGTATTTCTTTTCATCTATTTATCTCTCTGTCTCTCTAATTATATCTGCCTCTATTTCCTTCTGTGTATCTCTTGTAAATGCATCCTTTCTCTCCTATTTCCTTACATCTTTCTTTTTCTCCAGTTATGTCTTCCTGTCTATCTGTCCATATATGTCTTTCTTCCTTATCTATCTTTTATATTTTTCTACCTGTCTATATTTATCTCTCGTTCTGATTACCTGTCTATCTGTCTATCTGTCTGTATATCCTTGTCTATCTGTCTATCTATCTATCTGTCTGTCTGTTTACTTGCATGTCATTCTGTCTGTCTATTTATTCTTACCTGTCATATTTTCTTTATTTTTATCTGTCTATTTTCCTGTCAAATTATTCCCATCTTATTGTCTATTCTTCCTGTCTATAAATTTCCATCTGCCTGTCTGTTTTCCTGATTATGTATCTATATCTATTTGTGTTTTCTTGTCAATCGGTTTCTATCTACTTATCTATTATTCCTGTCTTTATATTTCCATCTACATCTCTCTTTTCTTGTTTATCTATTCATATCTACCTCTGCTTTTTTATTCTCTCTTTTGATCTACCTGTTATCCTTTTCTTTCTCCATCTGTTTCCACTTACATGTCTCTTTCCATGCTAATCAATTCATATCTGTGTTTTTCTGTCAATCTCTTTTCATCTGCTTATTACCTTTTTTCATTTTCCATCTGTTTCTCTATGCAACTCTCTTTTTCTTCTTATTCATTTATATCTACTTGTGTTTTTATATTTCTTTTCATCAAACTATCATTTTTTTTCTGTATATATTCATCTACATGTCTTCTTCCCTGCTTTTCTATTTATCTCTGTAAATGTATCGTTTCTCTACTATTTCCTTACATCTTTCTTTTTCTCCCGTTATGTCTTCCTGTCTATCTGTCCATATATGTCTTTCTTCCTTATCTATCTTTTATATTTTTCTACCTGTCTATATTTATCTCTCGTTCTGATTTCCTGTCTATCTGTCTATCTGTCTGTGTATCCTTGTCTATCTGTCTATCTATTTATCTATCTCTCTGTTTCCTTGTCTGTGTGTTTTTTTTTTCTCTCTCTTTCATTCAAACTATCATTTTTTTCTTCCTTTCTACATATTTCCATCTCCCTTTATTTTTGTTTAGCAGTCTTTCTTCCTGAGTTTGATACGTATCTCTCAACAATCGTTCATTCTTCTTCTTTTTTACTGTATCTGAAGTACCGTAGCTATTTTTTTTATCTGTCCGTGTGTCTGTCTGTCCGTCTGTCTGTCTGTCTATCTGTCTGTCTCTCTTTCTGTCATTATTTTTGCCTCCCAGTCTGTCAGTATCATTTATCTTGTACGTCAGTTTGTTTATATATTTCGTTTTTCTTTCTCTTCCCGACTTTTTACATGTGTGTGTGTGTGTGTGTGTGTGTGTGTGTGTGTGTGTGTGTGTGTGTGTGTGTGTGTGTGTGTGTGTGTGTGTGTGTGTGTGTGTGTGTGTGTGTGTGTGTACGTGTGTGGGTTCTTTTCCTTCCGGTGTTTTATTGTACATTCATGTGGAAATTGATACGTCACTTTTTTTTCCTTTTGTTTTCTGTGTTTATTTTGTTTTATCTCTTTCCTTGTGTTATTTTTATTGTTCCTATTTGTTTTATTCATTTATTTTTCTAGTTTTATTCGTTTGCTTTTACTTTTTTACACGTTTACAAGTTCTCTCTCTCTCTCTCTCTCTCTCTCTCTCTCTCTCTCTCTCTCTCTCTCTCTCTCTCTCTCTCTCTCTCTCTCTCTCTCTCTCTCTCTCTCTCTCTCTCTCTCTCTCTCTCTCTCTCTCTCTCTCTCTCTCTGCTCCCCACAGGTTTGGATATTAAAGTGACATTCGTGAAATATTTCTGCCTAACACACACACACACACACACACACACACACACACACACACACACACACACACACACACACACACACACACACACACACACACACACACACACACCAAGTTGGACATTCTATTACAGCTGGGTTTTTTTTTCTTTCCTTTCGTTGTTGTCGTTTTTGTTGTTCCATGTGAAAGTTGGACGATTTAATTTGCAATTCATAAAGTCAAGTTTATCCTCTCTTTAACTCTCTCTCTCTCTCTCTCTCTCTCTCTCTCTCTCTCTCTCTCTCTCTCTCTCTCTCTCTCTCTCTCTCTCTCTCTCTCTCTCTCTCTCTCTCTCTCTCTCTCTCTCTCTCTCTCTGAGGCAGTTTTTCACACGATCATCTTTCAAAAGTACAGAGAGAGAGAGAGAGAGAGAGAGAGAGAGAGAGAGAGAGAAAAAAAACTAAACCAATACACACTCACAACACCTTTTTTTTCATGCAAACAGTCCTCCTCCCTCCTCCTCCTCCTCCTCCTCCTCCTCCTCCTCCTCCTCCTCCTCCTCCTCCTCCTCCTCACCCCTTTGATGGTCACGCGATGAAAAAATGAAAAATATTGCATCAGGAAAACGAATGGTTGTAGTTTCTAACCTCTCTCTCTCTCTCTCTCTCTCTCTCTCTCTCTCTCTCTCTCTCTCTCTCTCTCTCTCTCTCTCTCTCTCTCTCTCTCTTTCCGCGGTGGTATTTTTGCAAGATATAAATTCTTTTCCTTTATTTAAATTCTGATGCAAAATCCTTCTTTGTGTTACCTCTCTCTCTCTCTCTCTCTCTCTCTCTCTCTCTCTCTCTCTCTCTCTCTCTCTCTCTCTCTCTCTCTCTCTCTCTCTCTCTCTCTCTCTCTCTCTCTCTCTCTCTCTCTCCCTCTCAGGTGTGTGTGTGCGTGTGTGCGTGATCGTTTTTATAGTGGAATTTGAATATCTTTGGAAGTTGTTTTGCCTGAATGCTTTTATATGATTAAAAATATTAAATAAATATTCACTCTGTATTTCCCACTGATTGAGATTTCCAAATGTTCCGAAAAGTGTTACGAAAAAAAGAGAAAAAGAAAGTGTTTGCCAAGGAGTGGAGAGAGCTGGAATTGCAAATGATTTAAATGTATTTTTTTTTTAACTGCAACTGCAAGAAGTAAATGTGTGCTTTGTGTGTGTTAGTATGTGTGTGTGGGTGTGTGGGTGTGTGTGTGGGTGTGTGTGTCAGTTTGTTTGCTCGTCTATTTTTTTTTTTATTTTAGTGTTTGTCTCTGTCATTGTCTGCATGTGTGTTTGCCTGTCTATCTATCTCCTTCTATCTTACGTGTGTCTGTCTGTCTGTCTGAGTAAAAGTCATTATATTTTTTGCTATAAACTTATATATGTCTATTATTTCCCTCTTTTTGTTTATTTCTGTCTATTTTCCTGTCTTTTCTTGTATGTGTCTGTCTATGTGTCTGTCTACCTATGTCCCTGTCTACCTATGTGTGTTCTCTTTTCTCTGTTTTTTTCTGTTTTCTGCCTATCTGATTGTCTTTATGTCTTTTCCTATAAACCTGTCTGTCTATCTCTATTTTTTATCTCCCTTATCTGTCTGTCTGTCTCTATGTATCTCACTGTCTGCCTATCTGTCTTCTCCTGTATATTTCTTCTATCTATCTATTGTCTCTATCTGTCTTTGCCTATATACCTATCTGTCTATCTATCTATTTTCTTATCTCTCTGTCTGTCCTGTGTGTTTGTATGTCCCTGTCTGCCTATCTATCTTCTCCTTTATATTTTTTAACCTCTCTACTTGTCTATCTGTCTTTGCCTATGTATCTATCTGTCTATCTGTCTATTTTCTTATCTCCATATCTTTCTGTCTGTCTTTCTGTCAATCACCCTTTCTGCTTATACGTGTAATTGAGAGAAACAATTTATCTTCCTACTATCAACGGTCACGAAAGTTTATTCATTAATTATCCACTTCAACTCACTAAGCACCAAGTAACACACACAGATATTCCGCCAAGTTGGAGCAAGCGAGCCCTAGATGTGTTGACGTGCGTGTGTGTATGTGTGTGTGTATGTATGTGTGTGCGTGTGTGTTTGCTTGTGTGTTTGTTCAAGACATGTACTTTTTCGTGTCTCTGCCCTTGAGAAGCAATTTTTAAGTCACCTCTGTGTCTCCTGAAAACTCTGTCCCCAAAAATTTCTGAAAAGTGAACCGTGACCCTCCGTTGTGAAAAACTGGAACATTATCATAATTACACGGCTCAGCGCGCGCACACACACACACACACACACACACACACACACACACACACACACACACACACACACACACACACACACACACACACACACACACACAGAGAGAGAGAGAGAGAGAGAGAGAGAGAGAGAGAGAAGCAGTTAACATATAAGAAAAAATCTGTTGATGTTATAGAAGAGAGAGAAAAATAATAAGAAAACTAAACTGTTAACTAAAAGAAGATTAAAGCAAGAGAGAGAGAGAGAGAGAGAGAGAGAGAGAGAGAGAGAGAGCAAGAGTGAACAGCTTGTACTAAAATTAAAAACCACTTAACATTAAAAAACAAACTGTGTAAGAAGATGAAGAAAAAAAAGACAGTAAATGAATAAGAGCACCAGAGAGAGAGAGAGAGAGAGAGAGAGAGAGAGATTCACCTCCTTAATCATCTTCGCAAAATAAGCTCCCACTCTTTATTATCGCATGAAGAATCGCCAGAGAGGGAGAGGAAGCAGATGAGAGAGTGAGAGCGGAGAGGAAGAGGCAGGTGGAGAAAGACAGAGGGAAGAGGAGGGAGAGAGGGAAGAGAAGAGAGGGAGGGAGAGAGGTAATCAGGTGAAGTGAGAGAGGCAAGCAGAGAGAGAGAGAGAGAGAGAGAGAGAGAGAGAGAGAGAGAGAGAGAAGCAGAGATTGAAGGGAAAAAAATGAGAGAGAGGGAGAGACAGACAAAGACAGGGAACAGAAAAATTGGAGAGAAAAAGAGGTACAAGCAGAGAGAGAGAGAGAGAGAGAGAGAGAGAGTAGTGAAGAACTGAGAGGATGGAGGAAAGGTAGGAAGGAAAGAGAGAAAAAGAAGGTAGGCAAAAATATAACAGCAATGGGTCGACTGAGTGAGGTGTGTGGGGAATGGAAGTGTGGGAACAGGAGAGAAGACTTCGGTAAAACAAGGAACGGGGGTGGGAGAGTGGAGGGGAAGGAGAGGACAAGAGGAGGGAAAAAAGAGAAGGGAAGAGTGAGAGAGAAGAAGAGGCCAAGAGGAAGGAGGAGGAGAGGAAGGAGTGGAGGGAAGAGAAGAGGACTGGAGGAGAGAGAGAGAGAGAGAAGAGTGGCGGCAGAAGCAGGTGTGAAACATTGTCTACCTGTTCTCCAGGTCAAACATTTTAGCCTCAGATTTTTTCCCTTCGCACAGGTAAGCTTCATGACAGGTAGTACAAAGGCCCCAGGTAGAAAAAGGGATGGTTTTCTATTTTTTTTTTTTTCATTTTTTCATGTTGTTTAGCAAGATACTACTGCTCAAACATTAGTCATTTATCTCTTGAATACGTGTAAGTTTCATAAGAAAATATTTATATACTAAGGAAGGCAGAAAATTGATGGAACTCTATTTTTTTTTTTTTTTTTCATGTTTAGGAAGGGATTGCTACTCAAACTTTGATCATTTAATTTTAGTGTACATGTACGTTTCATAGAAAATATATTTATATACAAAGGAAGGTGGAAAGGTGATGGCCCTTATTGTTTCTTTTATTTTTCATGTTGTCTAGCAATGTACTATTACTCAAACATTGGTCATTTAACTCTTGGGTACATGTAAGGGAGGCGGTGGCGTAGTGGATAAGGTGGTGAGCGTGGGATCTGGCAGACGTCCACGCGTAGTTCGAATCGCACCACATACCGCTTTGAAGCTATGCCATTTGTCGAGTGGTTTAAAGTTACCTACATGTCACCGTGTTACCCAGGTTCTAGGTGGTTACGCCAAAGATGCGCTTAAGTGGTGATATGGGTCCTAATATGGGATACCACTATAGATTAGATTGCCTGCACCACTTATGGATGGAAGCTGAACAACGCTTCCCATACATAATCTTCCAGTAAACCTACAGGCGCTATAGGCCATAAAGTAAAAATATAAGAATATATTTGTATACAATGGAAGTAAGAAAATTGATGGTACCTATTTTTTCTTTTATTTTTCATGTTGATAAGGTGTTCCTACTCAGACATTGGTCATTTAACTCTAGTATACATGTAAGTTTCTCAAAAAAATACTCGAATACAAAAAGAAGTTAGAAAAGTAAAGATCTATTTTTTTTTTTTTTTATTTAGCAAGGTACAACTTGGCAAATATCTGTTATTTACCTCCGGTGTACATGTAAGTTTAATCACAGAGTACAAACTGAGGTGAAGAAAGTGCAGGTAATCTCTCGTTTTTTTTTTTTTCTTTTCTTTTCTATGTTTTTACTTCCCAATGCACTAGTTCCCAGATATCAGTAAATCATCTCTCTCACATTTCTCTATACTTTCCATGATGTCATTTTTTAAGGTAGTGCTACGTAAACATCAAATATTTCACTCCAGCGTGCATGTAGATATCATAACAAAAACACAAAACGAGTTAGAAAAGTGCTGGTACTCATATTTTTCTTTCTACTTTGTATGTTGTTTAGCAGAAATAAATGAGTGTATACTTCAGCTTTATCAGAGAGTACCTAATGCCACCTACCAATTACCTCTCACTTTTTTTCTTACCTATCGCATCTCATTACCTTGCCAGTCTTTAATTATATCCCGGCTGTGCCCTCAAAACCAAAGACTTAATAGGTATTCAGCCGGGCAGCCTCCAGTCATAACCTTACCTGTCCAGCCTTCCATTATAAACATATACTCATTTACCTCACAGGTGTTGTCTTATTACCAGACGCCTTTATATTACCTGCCCAGCCAATAATTAAGCAATTTACCTTCGCAACCTTCAGTCATAACCTTACCTGCCCATTCTTTTATCATGAATTGGACTTAATTTTCCCCAACATGTAGTCCTTATTTATCTAACCTAACGTAGCCTACACTAGCCTGCCCACCCTCTCATCATAACCAGGTTCTCACTTCTACCTACTTAACTCAGCCTAGTCTAAGCTAACCTAACGTACATTAACCAAACAAGATCTTACCAAAATGAAGTAAACCAAAGTACACCTCACCCAATTTCAACTAATCTAACTCAGCCTAACCAACCCAAACAAAACAAAACAACCCTAACCAAACTAAACTAAACCAACTCAACCCAACCCAACCCAACCCAACCCAACCTAACCCAACCCAACCCAACCCAACCCAACCCAACCCAACCCAACCCAACCCAACCCAACCCAACCCAACCCAACCCAACCCAAACCAACCCAACCCAACCCAACCCAACCCAACCCAACCAAACCAAAACCAAAACAAACCTCACCTCACCTCACAACCAAACTTCACCTCACTTCACCTCACCAAACCTCCCCTCCCCCCACAGGCACCAAGGTAACACAGGTACAGGCAACAGACCACGATGACCCTAATGAAGGCACCAACGCACGTCTGGTCTACTCGCTGGAGAAGAATGTGATAGACGAAGCCACGGGCCGCCCTATTTTCACTGTGGATGGCAAAGAGGGTGTCATCAGCACCTCCATCTGCTGCCTGGACAGAGAGAAGGCACAGCGGTACGCCATTCAGGTGGTGGCGACGGATGGTGGGGGGCTCAAAGGTACGTGTGGTGTGGTGGTGTGTGGTGTAAAGTGTAAAGTGGTGTGGTGTGTGGTTTAAGGTGTATGATGGTGTGGTGGTTTGTTGTGGTGTGTTGTGGTGTTTGGTGTGTTGTGGTGTGGTGATGTGTGATGGTGCGTGGTGTAAGGTGTATTGTGGTGCGTGGTGTGTTGGTGTGTGGTGTGTGGTGATGTGTGATGGTGTGTGATGGTGCGTGGTGTGTGGTGGTGTGGTGTGTGGTGTGTGTGGTGGTGGGGTGGTGATGTGTTGTGGTGTGGTGGTGTGGTGGTGTAAGGTGTATGGTGGTGTGTGGTGGTGTGGTAGTGTAAGGTGTATGGTGTTGTGTGGTGATGTGTGGTGATGTGTGATGGTGTTTGGTGTGGTGGTGTGTGGTGGATCTTACTTTAGTGGATAATGTGGAGTGATTGTTATTTTGGTTTAATTTTGTGGTGGGATGTGCTTTTAGTAAATTAATATTTTTTGTTTTTCTTTTCTATTCTTTTATTTTCTCTGCTTGTTTTCTTCTTAGTTTGTTTTCATTATTTTCATCTTGTTTTCTTTTTGTTTTTTCTTAATTTGTTCTTATGTGAATGTGATGTACAGGTTTTTGTTCATTCCTTTATTTTGATAGCAAATGAATTAAAGGAGCATATCTCTCTCTCTCTCTCTCTCTCTCTCTCTCTCTCTCTCTCTCTCTCTCTCTCTCTCTCTCTCTCTCTCTCTCTCTCTCTCTCTCTCTCTCTCTCTCTCTCTCTCTCTCTCTCTCTCTCTCTCTCTCTCTCTCTCTCTCTAACTTCTCCCTTTATCCCTCTCATCATTCTTCTCATTTATCATACAATCCCTCTTTATTCCTCTCATCCTTTCTCATCCCCAACCTCCACCACCTCCTCCTCCTCCTCCTCCTCCTCCTCCTCCTCCTCCTCCTCTCTCTCTCTCTCTCTCTCTCTCTCTCTCTCTCTCTCTCTCTCTCTCTCTCTCTCTCTCTCTCTCTCTCTCTCTCTCTCTCTCTCTCTCTCTCTCTGACCCTTCCATCTCCTCTAAACAGCATTATCTTTCACCCCTCTCCTCTCCTCTCACCTTTAGTTCCCCTTTCCTTACACCTGTCACACCGCTTCCCCTTACCTGT
This sequence comes from Portunus trituberculatus, assembly GCF_017591435.1. Taxonomy (NCBI): domain Eukaryota; kingdom Metazoa; phylum Arthropoda; class Malacostraca; order Decapoda; family Portunidae; genus Portunus; species Portunus trituberculatus. The sequence goes on along the minus strand of NC_059264.1, from coordinate 4,794,897 downwards.
CATTTCTTCCTTCCTGCCTTCCTTCCTCTCATTCCTGTCACCTGTTAACGTTTCATGCTGTTACCTTTGACCTTATCTCACCTGTGACTTTTTTAACCACTGGCATATTTGCTTATCTTTTACCTGTTGTTCATTTTTCACCTTTCGTATCACACCTGCTTATTCTGCTTTTCAATTCTTTCTTTTCTTTTTTTTTTTTTTTTTGTATGTATGATTTTGTTTTCTCATTTCTTACCTGCAGTTTTTTTTTTTTTTTTCTTTCTTTTGCTCTCTTTTCCTGTAATTATTTTTTTTTTCACCTATCATATCTCGTCTGTTTATTCTACTTTTCATTTTTTTTCTTTTCTTTTTTTGTATGTATAGTTTTGTTTTACTCATTTTTTACCTGCAGTTTTTTTTTTTTTTTTTCTCTTCTCTCTTCCCTGTTGATTTTTTTCTCTCCCTTTTTGTCATGTTTTTTTTTTTTTTATTTATTTCCTACTTGTCACTGTTATTTTCTTTCATTCTTGTCTTTATTTCTTTTGTCTTACCTGCTCCTTTTGTATCTGTCTTTTGTTTTCTTACCTGTTCTTCTCTTTTTCCTTATTCATCCGCTTTGTCTATCACGATTTATTCTTCGTGTTTGTTTTCCTCCTTCTCTTACAGGTATTACTTCTTACTCCTTCTTTCTTGCCATCTCTTTCTCTTTATGTCATTTATCATCTTTCCCTGTCTCTCCTGTCATCTTTCTTTCCTTTCATTTCCTTTCTTAATATTTTTTTTTACATTTCATTTCTCTTCTATCGCCTTTCTTGTCTTTTCCTTTACTTTCCTTT
>NC_059264.1:4779082-4786582 GCF_017591435.1 Portunus trituberculatus | reverse complement strand
CCTAATCTTACCTTTATTTTACCATTTCCTCCCCTAATCTTACCTTTCTCTCCATCGCCTTCCTCTTTCCTTTTAGCGTCACAAACATTTAATTATTTTTCCTAATGTTACCTTTTTTAACCTTTCTTCTCTAACCTTACCTTTCTAAACCTTATTTACTCTTTCCCTCCACTGTCACAAACACATAATCATCTTTCCTAATCTCTCTCTTATTTTATCTTTTCTTCTTCTAATCTTATGTTTCTCTCTATCGCCTTCCTCTTCCCTTACACTATCACTAATATTACCTTTATTTTACCTTTTTCTATAGTCTCTTTTTTTATGCAAGAGAGAAACTATCCTAGAGCAACTAAAGGTGAAAATAGAAAAAGGTCCACTTGAAATGTAAGTTCCCTAAAAATTGGTTAAAGAATAAGCCAAAAGATAGGGACAAATGTCTTACAACCTTCCTATCACTTCCTATCACCAACATAACTAACACAGCCATTTACTCTCCCCATCTCCCACATCCCCATTCCTTCCCCTCCCCTTCCCCGTCACCCAAATAACGCAGGGTGAGGACGGCTGGCACTTCCCTCACCACACGGACAGTACCTGGGTCTCACTTCACCTTCAGGACGCAAATGACAACCCTCCTACCTTCACCTCCGCCCACGCTCACCTGTCGCTACCTGAGGACACTCCACCTGGCTCCTACCTGGCCTCCTTCCGGCGCATGACGACGATGGGGTGAGTGTGGGAGAGTGGGAGTGGGTGAGTGAGTGGGAGTGAGTAGAGGTGACTGGGGTGAGTGGGGGGGAGATAGGGTGAGTAGGGGTGAGTGGGGTAGAAAGGGGTGAGTTGGGTTAGTGAAGGGGTGAGTGGGGTGTGATGGGATGAGTGGGGAGTGAGTGAGGGGGAGGGAGTGGAGAGAGGTGAGAGGGGAGGAAGATTAGGGGTATTATCAGGTTTTCTTCGTATATGGCAAAAGAGATTATTGACTTTCCATGTGTGGGAGAGAGAGAGAGAGAGAGAGGGGGTTAGGGAGTTTATATTTGTGTATCATTATTTTTAAGTCACTTTGTATGCACTTACTATCTATCTGTGTGTGTGTGTGTGCGTGTGTGTGTGTGTGTGTGTGTGTGTGTGTGTGTGTGTGTGTGTGTGTGCGTGCGTCTGTCTGTCTGCCTGTCACTCTGTTTGTCTAAGTCTTTTATTTACATTTCGCATGCGTATTACAAGAACAGATGACAACAATGCACTTCCTCCACTGTTCTATTTCCAGCACACGCAACGTCCTATCATCATCTTTAACGGAGGCAACCTTTCCCACACACACACACACACACACACACACACACACACACACACACACACACACACACACACACACACACACATACACCTCGTTTTTATTGGTCAGGAAAGGGTCTCATTCTTGTTATTATTACCTAACTCTTATATATCATTTCCATTCCATTTTTATTCTCTCTCTCTCTCTCTCTCTCTCTCTCTCTCTCTCTCTCTCTCTCTCTCTCTCTCTTCCACTTTTTTTTCTATATTCTCTATTTCTTTCCTTCCTTCCTTCCTTCCTTCCTTTTTTTTATTTTCCATTTTTCCTGTTTTGTTTATTTATTTTCAACGTTCATCTTCTCGACTTTCTCTGTCTTCACTCCTTTTTTTTTTCTCATCAGCCTCTTTCGACTTTTTTTTTCTTTGCTCTATCCACTGCTTGTTTGTTTTCATTCTTTCTTTTTCTCTTTTCATCCACTGTCCTCATCTTTTTTTTCTGTCCATGCTGGTTGTTTCTGCTTTACTTTCTGCTCTCCTCCTCCTCCTCCTCCTCCTCCTCCTCCTCCTCCTCCTCCTCCCATTAACAGGATTTCGTCTCCCACTCTTTCACTATTTTTTATCATTATTATCTTAGTATTTGAAAATCCATCCAGTTTCACCACACTTTATTTCTTTTTATTTATTATTTTTCTCGTGTTTTCTTCCTTTGGTTACCTGTTATCATCATTATCACCTGCCCTTGACACATCTGCCTTTTTATCACCTTTTTTTTTTTATCAAGTTCGCACGTTTCAGTTTTATCTATTTATTTATTTATTTTTTTTTTTTTTGTCACATGCTCTCTTTGATTACGTGCCTTCTTTCTAGTTTACTCCTTCAATGCATTTCAAACCTCCGCAGGTACAATGATTAACACGTTTCTTTATCACTTCGTCCTTTCAGTGTTTGCGTTTCCCAGAACCTCACCTTTGTCACCCTCGTTTCTCTCTTGACATTTCACCCTTTCCTCGAGTTAGGGGTAGCCGGAGTACAGGTGAAGACAGGTGAGGGCACAGGTGAACTCACAAATTAACCAGCTCACAAAATAATCAACCATGTTATTGCCAGCTGCTCACCTTCTCCTAATTGGATCTTGTTACCTGCCCTCCATGATCCTCACCTACCTTAATTAACGACCCTTACCTGCACTAGAACCTCTCTTATCTGAGTTCACCTGTAGCTTCCCACGGGTGGTTCTACTCTAATTGGTGTTTTTACTCCGTTGAATGGCGGTGGAGTTGAAAGTTAGCGTTGGAAATTTCAGGGTGATTCAGTTGAGGTGGAAATAAGAGAGCCGGGTTATGGGAAAGGGATGGTAATGTTTTGGTGAGTAGAAGCTTAATGTGTTTATTGAGTTGGTATGGATGTTGGCGGTAAATAGAAAGCCAATGGTGAGTAAGGGGGTGATATAAGGAAAGAAAGTTTATATTGAATTAGAAAACAAGAGTGACATCATAGAAAAGATTAGTATTTTTATTTATTGAATTGATAAGGACGTTGTTGGTAAATAGAAAAGCGGTGGTAAGGGATGAAATAGGGCGACAAAATTTACACTGAATTAGAAAAAAAAGTAATAGATGAGATAAAAATATTAATGATTGTGTTTTATTAAATTAGTAAGAAAATTGTTGCTAAATACAGAAATAATGATGAATAAGGATAAAAAGAAAAAATTATATTGAATTGGAAAAACAATAGTAAGAGATGATAGGAAAAGATTAATAACTGAGTGTTTATTGGATTGGTAAGGAAGTTGTTAGTAAATAGAGAAATAATGATGAAAAGGATAAAGAAGAGAAAGTTTATATTGAAATAGAAAATAAGAGTGACAGATGATAGGAAAAGATTGATAAGTGGAACCATGCGTGCTTTGGGGTCCGAGGGGTCTCCAAGTGCACGGGTTCGAATCCTGTCCACGGTCCGAGTGTAGGTTGGGCTTCCTCACTCGGGGCAACGGTTTCCTAGCGGGTGGGATTTGAGATAGGAGGTACCACAAAAAGTATCCCCTTTAGCACATAAATTCCCCTGAAAAACCCACATGATATAAATAAGTAAAAAAAAAAAGTGTGTTTATTGAATTACTGTGAAAATATTTGTTGATGGATAAAGAAACAATGATGAATTAGGGGATGAAAGAGGAATAGAAAGATTATATTGAATTAGAAAACAAGAGTGGCAGATGACAGGAAAAGATTAAGAAGTGAGTGTTTATCGAATTAGTATGACAGATATTTGTTGGTTGATGAAAAAAAAATATTGAATAAGGAGAAGAGAGAAAGACTATATTGATTTAGAAAAGAAGTATGGTAAGTAATGGGAAGAGATTGTAAAAATGAAAAGAGGGGAAAGATTAGGAGTTGTGGGTTTATTGAATTGGTATGAAAATAGTTGATAGTAATTGAAAAACTGATCACTAAGGGAGAGAAAGGTTATATTGAATTAGAATATAGTTTTATATCATTAGTTGGTAAAAGAAAACGCAATGCTGAATAGTGAGAAGGAAGAGGAAGAACAGCGTTACTTTGAAGTTTGTAACATTTATTAACCGCCACAAAAAATAAAGTTTACTGGAAAAAGTTAAAGAAATAATGAATAAAATAGAAAAGAAAAAAGTAAGATTGACATTTCTAGTTTCACATAAATGGAATAGAAAAAAAAATACTAGTTAGCAATTCACAATAGCTTAATGAATACGGAGAAATGAATGAAAAAAAAATAACAGATTAGCGATTAAAGTTTATATTGTGCAAGCATGGAAAAGGTTACGGTCAAATGAAACGGAATGACAAAATAGACGTGGGAAAAGGAAAGGAAGAATATCGTTGACATTTTTACCTTTACTGGACTGACACGGAACTAGAAACTGGTGTCAACAGGAAGCAGTGATAAATGGTAGACGAAGAGACGAAGGAAGAATAGAAAGAACTTAAGCTGTATGGCCTTCACTGGGCTGCCATGGAACAGAAGATGGTGAAAGTGAAGGAAAAGTTATGTTAGAAAAAAAATGGAATGAGAAGAGAAAAATAGATTAACATTTTTTTTTTTTCAAAACCAACATGAGAGAAAAAAAAAAAGGATGTAACGGTAAATAAGACGAAAAATGAAGAGAAATATTATCTTTTTTAGTTTCCCTTGGTTAGGTTAGATTTGAAATAAAGAGGCACATGATAAAACATGCAAAAACAAATAAATACATGGAATAGGGAGACGAGAAGGAAAATAACGAGGAAAAGGAGAAAACAAAGAAGGTTGATGAAGTTCTTGCTCTGCCACAAACAATAAGAGAAGGAGGAGGAGGAGGAGGAGGAGAAGAAGAAGAAGAGAAATTGAATAATGGGAAGTGACAGGAAGGGATGTTATTAATTGTGTTAGAAATTAAAGATAGCACCAAGACAAACAACAATAAAACAAGAACAATAAATAAAATTAAAGACTGAATGAGGAAAGTTCGTAGGAGAAAGAGGAAGAGAAAGAGGAAGAGGATAAAAGGAGGAGGAGGAGGAAGAGGAGGAAGAGGAGGAGGACTAGAAGAAGGCGTGATTGATAGTTGTATGAAAAAAAAATGCATAATGATATCTAGGACAAGAAACAGAGGAAGAAGAAAAAGAGAAGGAGGAAAATGGAAGGAAAGGAAAGAGGAAGGAAAGAAGAAAAGGAAATAAAGTAAAAACAAAAAAGAGCATGTATGATTAGATGATGATGCTTGCGGAAAGAACAACAAGAACGACAACAACAACAACAACAACAACAACAACAACAACAACAACAACAACAACAACAACAACAACAACAACAAGATGGAGAAAAGAAAAAGAATTGATGAAAAAAAGAGGGAAAAGAAGGTAAAAAGAGAAAATGAAGAAAACAACATATGATGAAATAATGACAAGACTGATACCAATAACAACAACAACAACAACAACAACAGTAGATAAAACAACAACAATGACAACAGCAATAGCAATAAACAGCAAACAACAACAACAAAAACAATAACAATAATAAACCAAAAACAGAACAACTACCAAAAACAAGAACAATAACAACAATAGCAACAACAAAAGCAACCACCACCACCACCACCACGACCACGACCACCACCACCAGGCTCGTATCGTCACACTGGATCTACGAAAAAGGAAGGTTGCAATAAAATAGTCACGTTATGGCGAACTGCAGCATAACCCTTACCGATACATAATGCTTACTTTGTGGCGCCCATAAAGAGCGACTGTGGCTTATTGGAGAGAGAGAGAGAGAGAGAGAGAGAGAGAGAGAGAGAGAGAGAGAGAGAGAGAGAGAGGTTATCCAGATTACACTATTTCCTAACTCACTCTTGTATTAAATAGTTTACAATAAATTAGGGCAAAGTTAAGGAATTAGTTATTAGATCAGCTAGTCAGTCACTCAGTCAGTTGTTCAATCAGTCAGTCAGTCAGTCAGTGAGTCAGTCAGTTAGTCAGCCACTTGTCCGTTCATTCATTTAGTCAGTCATTCAATTATTCAGTCAGTTAGTCAGTTAGTCAATTATTCAGTCAGTCTGTTAGTCGTTCAGTCACTCAGTCAATTGTTCAGTCAGTCAGTCAGTCAGTCAATTATTCAGTCAGTCAATCAGTCAGTCAATTATTCAGTCAGTCAGTTAGTCGTTCAGTCACTCAGTCGGTCAGTTGGTCATTCAGTCGGTCAGTCAGTCAGTCAATTATTCAGACAGTCAGTCAATCAGTCAGTCAATAAATCAGTCAGTCATTCATTCAGTTATTCTATCACTCAATCACATTTTTGTTCATTATATATCCCTATTTGAAGCAGAAAGGTAGATGAGGAGAAGCCTTCTACTCTACTATCCTTCTCTACCACTAGTCAAACACGTAACCACAGCAAAACACCCCCAATGAGAGCACCTGGATCCCTCACTGTTTCCCATCTTACCTATCCCTGTAAACTTCACTTATAACTTCCACAGTAGCAAAACGTCTTCACATCTTCACATTTCACAACACTCCCAGGCTTAAATGTATATAAAAATTCTTCAAGTCTTTTTTATATATCGTTGTTGCAAGTTACACGATCTTGTTGCGTCTTGAACTTATGATCTTAGCACCTACTTTAGTGTATTCCATCTCCTATTTACTCTTCCACCTCTTCATTTTCGTTTCCTTTTTCTTACGTCCAGTTACTCAATTTTTTCCTCCATATCTCCCTACACAAATTACCTCCATCTTTCCTCCACCTACACCGACTTTCCTCCATCCTTCCTCCACCTGTTCTCCAATTTTGACTATCCTGCCTCTCTTCTACCATAGTTAAATTAGCAGTTTTCTAAAATAGTCAAACTTCAAACGCAGATTTCTCCCTTTGCATACCTCACTTCTCTCTCACCTACTTTCGTGTATCCCATCTATTTATTCCTCCAGCTCTTCATTCTATTTACCTTCTTTCTTACGTCTTTCATTTCTGGTTTCTCGGGGAATAACAAGCATGACATCCAGACGAGGTGAAAAGAAAGTGATGGAAAGAAAAGAGGGTTAAAAAAGCTCTCTAAAAGTACCAGGCCGTCAAAGGGAGAAGAGGGGAAGCGAAAAATCTCCCTCAGTCTTTTTTTAATGTATGATTTCCGAGTAAGGTTAGCACTAGAGGGAAGAACACAAGAAAAAAATTGGTTTGTAAAGGTGGCAGAGCTTAAAGGAGAGAGAGAGAGAGAGAGAGAGAGAGAGAGAGAGAGAGAGAGACAGACAGACAGACAGAGAGAGAGAGACAGACAGAGAGAGAGAGAGCCTACAATTATGAGAACTGTCTTGAAAGAGGTTCGTTTTAAAGGAAGCGCCAAAAGTACCTCCAGTAAAGCTAATCTCGTTTTCCTTGAGGTAGTAAAGACATCCTCGTTTTCTACAAGGAGTGAAGACAGCACCGTTTTCTTTTCTTGAAGGAGTAAAGGTAAAGACTTTCTTAAAGGGGAAGAGTAAAGGAGAGGAGTAAGTAAAGGGAGTAAGTAGAGAAGAGTAAGGAGAGAAGAGTAAAGAAGAGTAAAAGTAAAAACTCTCCCATTTTCTAAAAGGAGAAGAGATCAAAACATTTTCTTAAAGGACTAAAAGCTAATTCTCCTTTTCTACAACGAGTAAAGGTAAACACGTTCCCATTTTCTTGAAGTAGCAGCAAAAATACTCCCGTTTTCTTTGCAGGGCGGCGATG
>NC_059264.1:4759082-4774082 GCF_017591435.1 Portunus trituberculatus | reverse complement strand
TGGTGGTAGGAGTATAGTAGTGGTAATAGTGGTGGTGTTTGTGGTGGTGGTCGTAGTGGTAGTTGTTGTAGTAGTATTGGTGGTGTTGGTGGTAGTGATGGTGGTAGTAGTAGTAATAGTAGTAGTAGTAGTAGTAGTAACAACAATAAAAACACTCACAACCTCACAATTAACTTACAATTAACACTTATAAACCTCATTCACAATCACACATCACCACCACCACCACCACTATACTAACCACCCCTTCCCTTCCACCCACAGCCTCGATCTGACCTTCTCCGTGAGTGACCCAAGCCAGGGGCAGGTTGGGGTCAGAGCTAACGTGACAGTGGAGATCAGGTCCTTGGGGCGGCAACAGGTCAGCCGCGCCATCCCCCTCACCCTGGCGGCGCCCCCTGGTGAAGTCGTCGGGGAGAAACGGCAGGAAGGACAGGTGAGGAATAAACAGGGGAGGAGAGATGGGGAGAATAAAACAGGGAGGATAAAACAGAGGAGGCAAGACTTAACAGAGGAGATTTAAACAAGGAAGGAGAAATAGGGAGAGTAACACAGGGAAGAAGGATAAGAGATAACAATAGGAAGAAAGATAAGGAGAAAAATATTAGGAGAATGACAATAAGAGAAAAGAAAGAGAGAGAGAGAGAGAATAACACAAAGAGAACGAAGAGAGAAGACAGAGGAGAAAAGATAGGGAGAATAACACAAGGAAGAAAGAATAAAAGATAACAGTGACATGGAGAAAATGATAATTTAGGAGGAAAGAGGAAGGAATAACGGAGGGAGAACAAAAAGAGAAGAATAACAAAAAAAACTAAAGAAGGGATAAGAGATAAGGAAATTAACACAAGGAAAAAGAAATAGAAGAAATTAATGAAAGGGAGACGAAGAGGTATATAGCAAAGGAAAATAAAAGAATAACAAAGAAAAGAAGAATAAATAGGAAGTGAAAAGAGCTAATGAGAATAATGCAGGAAATAGGGATAGGAGAAAATGATAAGAAGGAGAGAGAGATAAAGAGAGAATAACAGGGAGGAGGAAAAGGAGAAAATAAGAAAAGGGAATAGATAGAAATAGATGATAACACAAAAAAATATAGAAAGGATAACAGAGAGAGAGTAAGGAAAAACTGCACAAATGAATAAAAGAAAGACACAGAAGTATAAGAAAATAAAGAAAAGAGAAAAAGAAAAGCAAGTAAGAAAAGGAGATGGAGGAAGAAAGGGATTTGGAGAAGGAGAAAAGAATGAAGGAAAAGGAAGAGTAAGAGGTGAATTATATTAGGAGAGAGAGAGAGAGAGAGAGAGAGAGAGAGAGAGAGAGAGAGAGAGAGAGAGAGAGAGAGAGAGAGAGAGAAAGCTTCTTACCGTGGGACTGAGATAGCTAAGAGGAAATGGAGAAATGGAGAAGAAACACAGATAGATGGAGAGAGAGAGAGAGAGAGAGAGAGAGAGAGAGAGAGAGAGAGAGAGAGAGAGAGAGAGAGAGAGAGAGAGAGAGAGAGAGAGTTAAGGAAAGGCTAACACAGGAGGACAAGGAAGAAGAGGAAACATAAATTTTACATGAGACACACACACACACACACACACACACACACAGAGAGAGAGAGAGAGAGAGAGAGAGAGAGAGAGGGATATTCAATTAATGCTCTTTGTAGTTTTTAGTGACAAGTTTTATTTTAGCCTTTGAGAATGAAGTGTTGGAAAATTAATAATTGATTGATGAAAATGGATATTGTCGCACACACACACACACAAAAAAAAAAAAAAAAAAAAACGCCCGGTAGCTCAGTGGTTAGAGCGCTGGCTTCACAAGCCAGAGGACCGGGGTTCGATTCCCCGGTGGGGTGGAGATATTTGGGTGTGTCTCCTTTGACGTGTAGGTGCTGTTCACCTAGCAGTGAGTAGGTACGGGATGTAAATCGAGGAGTTGTGACCTTGTTGTCCCGGTGTGTGGTGTGTGCCTGGTCTCAGGCCTATCCCAAGATCGGAAATAATGAGCTCTGAGCTCGTTCCGTAGGGTAACGTCTGGCTGTCTCGTGCAGCAGATCAAACAGTGAAACACACACACACAACACACACACACACACACACACACACACACACACACACACACACACACACACACACACACACACACACACACACACACATTAATAATAACATGAAATTAACTACACCAATATATATACGAAAAAGAATCATTAAAAAACACCAAAATGAATTAATGCACGCACACACACACACACACACACACACACACACACACACACACACACACACACACACACACACACACACACACACACACACACACACACACCTCAAAGAAAAAACAAACAACAAGATATCCTTAGAAAACAACACATCAACAACAATAACAACAACAACAACAACAACAACAACAAACTTTCTCTATTACTTCAATTTCCTCACATACAATCTCTTCAGTAGGCAACATAAACCCATTCTCTTTAACTTTAGATCCCATTTTCTTCACCCCCACGCAGACTCCGTTTTCTATCATGACCCGCTTGGAGGATGTGGTGCGGGCGTGGGGTGCTGGGAAGGACACGAGGATACGGAAGAATATGCAGACGAATTGGAGCCTAAGGAAGAGCAGAAATAGAGGTCAAGATCGCGAGATGGCTGGGGAAAATGGTGGAGAGGTGGAGGAGGGGCAGGTGGAGGTGGTGGCGGTGGAGGAGGTGGAAGGGAAGGAGGGAAAAGCTCTAACGCGTCTGTGGATCACCTCGGCCGGCAGGAAGAGTGACTTTAGTTTGTTACTGCAGCGAAGGAAGGGTGAGGTAAGTGGTGGTGGTGGTGGTGGTGGTCTCTCTCTCTCTCTCTCTCTCTCTCTCTCTCTCTCTCTCTCTCTCTCTCTCTCTCTCTCTCTCTCTCTCTCTCTCTCTCTCTCTCTGTGTGTGTGTGTGTGTGTGTGTGTGTGTGTGTGTGTGTGTGTGTGTATGTGTCAGACGCAAATAAAACGTATATCTGGTCACGTTGCATCATACACGCACCATGAAATGCATGACAATCACACTAACAAATATCACGAGCCTAAACGTTTATATTTTATTCATTACTTTACCTTCCCTCGTGCCTCGTCGTTCATTTATTCATTCATTCACTCATTCACTCATTCATTGTAGTTAAAAAAAAAAAAAACTGATGGTGATTAATAGTAACGAAAGAATGAATGTGAAAAAAATAAACAAGAAATTCTACATCAATAAAGATAAAAAAAGAGAAAATAGGACAATTTATTCATTTATTCATTCATTTTAGTTGTAATTGCCACTTTTGTCTCCATTTGTTCAGCTTTTTGTATATTACTTTCCTCATTAGTTTGGTGTGTTTATGTTGTCAGTGTTTTTCTCTCGTTTTTTTTTATTTAATTTTCTCGTCTTTTGTCTTCCTTTTTCTTAGTTTTTATCTTCTTTTCTTGTTTTTTTTTTGTCCCTTTTATTCTGTTCCTCTGTTATCTTTGTATTTTTATTGTTTTTTTCCTTATTTTCCTTTTCTTCTTATTTTTCTTTTCTTTTTCTTTTAGTTTTTTTTATTTCTTATTTTTTTCGTTTTATTTCTCAATTATCTTCGTATTTTCATCTTTTTTTTTACCTTTTTTGTTCTCATGTTCTTATTTTTCTTATTTCTTCAGTTTTTTTTCCTATTTTTATTTATTTTTCTATCTTTTCTCGTTCTGTTCTTTATATTGGTATTTTCACTGTATATTTTCCTTTCTCATTTTCATTTTACTTATCTTTTCTGTTTTTCTTCAAATTTTTCTATTTCTATTTATTTATCCTCTTTTTCCCCTTCCATTCCTTGACGATATTGGTATTTCCATCTTTTTTTCCCTTCCATTTCCTCCTTACTTGCCTTTCCATCTTTTTCTTTCTCTATTTTCATCTTCTTTTAATTCTTTTCTCTTTTTTCTTCGTTCTGTTCCTCGCTCTTTAATGTTCAGACGTGATGTGACTGCATTAATTTTTCTTTTTTCATTTCTTTTCACTTCTTTTTCTCTCTCTCGTTTCATCAACTAAGTGCTTCTTGTTCGTTTATCTCATTTTTGCAGCTTTTCTTTTCAATCTTCTCTCTCTGTTACTTATTTTTTTCCCCTTTCGTTGTTTTGTATGACGTTGAAGGGAATGGGGAGGGCGTGTTGTTGTTGTTGTTGTTGTTGTTGTTGTTGGTGGTGGTGGTGGTGGTGGTGGTGGTGGTGGTAGTAGTAGTAGTAGAGGAGGAGGAGGAGGAGGAGGAGGAGTAATATTGTTATTTTTATCATTATTGCTACTACTACTGCTTCTCCTTCTATTCCTTCTCCTTCTGTTACTACTACTACTACTACTACTACTACTACTACTACTACTACCACCACCACCACTACAAACAACAACACCCATCCACACACACTGACAAAACCACAAAACTTTACAATATCTTCCAGCTAAGTGAAGCAGTGGGCGTGAGAATCATCAGCGTGGGCGTGGGGGTGTGTACAGAGGCCACGGAGACACCCGCAGCTTTAGAGACCCCACAGAAGAGCGAGAAAGAGAAGGAAGTTAAACAGATCTTACCCTCACACCACGCCGGCCTTGTCACATACAGCGTGGTGGAGGCTGGAGAGAGAGCTGTGGTGGGGCCTCGTGTCGCGCTACTCAACATTTGCGGCTGTGGTGTGAGGGAGGACGACAACAACAATCACAACCACTACCACAACTATCAGCATTCAGGCGAGCCAGATCCCCAGCATTCCTTCTCAGCCCCGCCGGGAGTGAGGCATCCTGCTGGCCCTGGTCTACGTCACTACAACCACCACCATTCCTACCACACTGCTCACCACACCTGCGCCAAGGACACCTGCCTCAACGGGGGACGCTGCCTGCCCACACAAACTGGCTTCAGGTGTGTTTGCTGGTGTGTTTGTGGTGTTGTGGTGGTGTTGTGGTGTTTGGTAGTGTTTGGGGTGTTTGGTGGTGTTTGGTGGTGATTCGTGGTGTTTGGTGGTGTTTGGGGATGTTATGGTGGTGTTGTGATGGTGTTTGGTGGTGTTCTGGGTTGTTTGGTGGTGTTTGGTGGTGTTTGGTGGTGTTTGGTGGTGTGATTGTGATTGTAGTGGTAGTAGTAGTAGTAGTAGTAGTAGTAGTAGTAGTAGTAGTAGTAGTAGTAGCAACAATGAAAAGAATAATTTGAATAACAGAACATATTCTCTCTCTCTCTCTCTCTCTCTCTCTCTCTCTCTCTCTCTCTCTCTCTCTCTCTCTCTCTCTCTCTCTCTCTCTCTCTCTCTCTCTCTCTCTCTCTCTCTCTCTCTCTCTCTCTCTCATTCTGCACACCTGAACCATGCTAACGACTCTGATCTGTTTTCTGTTACTGCACATTCCTCCTCCTCCTCCTCCTCCTCCTCCTCCTCCTCCTCCTCCTCCTCCTCCTCCTCCTCCTCCTCCTCCTCCTCCTCCTCCTCCTCCTCCTCCTCTCATATGATCACAAACACCTAACAATAAATTACAGGTGAGTTAATCCGTGCTCTCCTGCTCAGGTAAATGAATACCTAGGCGTGACAAAGGATGATTAGGAACCTCCCACCTCTCTCTCTCTCTCTCTCTCTCTCTCTCTCTCTCTCTCTCTCTCTCTCTCTCTCTCTCTCTCTCTCTCTCTCTCTCTCTCTCTCTCTAATGGTACAGAGCAAACTAATCTGTGTTGAATTAAATATTTACCTGTATTCATCAAAGGAATTTACCTGGGGGACAGAGAGAGAGAGAGAGAGAGAGAGAGAGAGAGAGAGAGTTAGCAAGCTCACCCCACACTTCAGCAATCAGAATTCAGACATGTACCCCATTATCTCTCTCTCTCTCTCTCTCTCTCTCTCTCTCTCTCTCTCTCTCTCTCTCTCTCTCTCTCTCTCTCTCTCGTCCAGTCCTTTGCTCTCTATTGTACATTTTTATTCATTTTTTTTATTTTTCATCAAGTTATTCATCCATTTTTCGTTTCATTTCATTCAATATTCTTCTTTTATGTTCATTTTTCATTTCAGTGTTTTTTTATCTTCTCTTATTTCACATTTATTCGTTCATGGCTTTTCTTTTCTTTTTTCTTATTCGTTTTTTTTTTTATTACATTTAGGTGTGTTTTTCTTATATATTTAGTTTTAGTCCTTTTGTTTTTGTTTTCGTATTTTGTTTAAACTTTTCTCTCTCTCTCTCTCTCTCTCTCTCTCTCTCTCTCTCTCTCTCTCTCTCTCTCTCTCTCTCTCTCTCTCTCTCTCTCTCTCTCTCTCTCTCTCTCCAACCACACACACACACACACACGCACGCACGCACACACAAGAGGAGTCCTTTGAATCCTATAAACCCATCATTAGTATCCTTTGCTCCTGAACCTTCCATCCTAACATCCTTCCACTACGCCATCCTACCATCCTACCAATCCTGCACCCACTGACTCCTCCTCCTTCCCTCCGTAGGTGCATCTGTCCCCACGGCACTCAGGGGGCGCGTTGCAAGGTCCTGAGCCGCCAGTTCAAACCACCTGAGGGCAATCCTGAAGGAGATGAAGGAGGAGGGAAGACTGATAAAGGAGGAGGCGAAGGAGGGAAAGTAGGAGGCGCTGTGTGGCTTCCCCCAGTGCCTTCCTGCACCAGAGTCCACTTCACCCTGGAAATTCTGGCGACGTCCCAAGATGCCACTGTCCTCTACTCCGGCCCCGAGGAGGAGGACGAGGACGAGGTGGTCAAGGACGAGCTGGAGTCTTTGGAGGGCCAGGAGAGGGACTTACTGCTGCTGGAGCTTCGAGGAGGACGCCCTGTGCTGGAGGTGAACCTTGGTGGCGGTGCTGTGAGACTTCTGCCGCCCCTCTCTGTGGCTGACGGCAAGTGGCACCGCCTGGATGTGTCCTGGATGGATGAGGTGAGAAGGCATTGGTGGTTCACTCCTTCAGTACTGGGATGCATTTTTACCTTGAGGTTTGAGTACGATTAGGCCATTTTATTGACATTAGGAATGGTCTATGGAGGGCAGAAGATTAATGTCCAGTCTTCACTATTTCAACTTATCTTTTTTCATCGTCTTCCTTCACTATCTTGACACTTCTTGATCTCGTCTTAACACTTTCAGTACTGGGACGCATTTTCACCTTGAGTTTTGAGTATGATCAGACCATTTTATTGACATTAGGAAGGGTCTATGAAGGTCAGAAGATTAAAGGTCCAGAGTCATCACTATTTTAATCCCCACCTAAGTTTCTGAAGCTGTAGAAAATCACCAAATAGTAACCAGAATGAATATGAAAACGCGTCATGGCACTGAAGGGTTAATGGGGGTTAGTGGCTTGGCTTGGCATGTATTTGGGCTGTAGGTGGCTGTAAAGGGCGTGAAAGTGCGGCGAGGATGTGTTTTAGAATATGGGTTAGTTGTGCGGCTGTCGGAAGGTAATGAATAGGCGCCAGGTACTTAATTAACTCGCCAGGTGAACAAGTGAACAGGTGAACAGGTTAATGGGTTGCAATTAGCACTCGGTATGAATTATTGGGTTTATCAGTACAGGTGTTTTTAGTGTATCTCAAAATTGGTTAAGCATTGTAATCAAACTGTCCATATTGTTACTGTTACCTGTTGTTGTTGTTGTTGTTGTTGTTGTTGTTGTTGTTGTTTTGTGATTTTATGAAAGGATTAAGAAGTTAGTTGATTTCTTAATATTTGAGTTGTTATCAGTTTTATTTGGTTCCTCTTCTCCTTCCTCCTCCTTCCTCCTCCTCTTCCTCCTCCTCCTCCTCCTCCTCCTGTTCCGGCTTCCCTTTATCTTTACTTGTTGTTTTGTTATTGTTATTGTTATTGTATCTTCTTTTTCTCTTCCTAGTTCAGTTCATGTTCTTCCTCTTGTTCAAGTTGTTGCTGCTGCTCTTGTACTGTTTTTATTTTTCCTCCTCCTCCTCCTCCTCCTCCTCCTCCTCCTCCTCCTCATCCTCATCCTCGTCTTCCTCCTCCTCAAAATCAAGTAGGAAAAGGAAAACTGAGACGAGAGTGGATGGAATACTGAAGGTTCCGCCATGACGACAAAGCCATGAAATGAAGGACAGGAGAGGTGACGTGTCCCTTGAAATGTTGATGAGACAGTGGCAGGAGGAAATGACAGGTAAATATCCGCCACCTGTGAAATTGGGACAAAGAAACAAGCACACAGAAACAGAGGTGAAAAGATACAAGGGAAATAACGACATACTTACAGAAATAGGACAGACAGGCAGACAGAGACAGACACAGAGATGCACGAAAAGAAACACACAAAAAATGGACAGACTGACAGATACAAAACAGACAGAAAAACACAGAAACAGAGAGGTGAAAATATATTAGGGAAATAATGAGATACTTACAGAAATACGACAGACAGGCAGACAGAGACAGACAAGAGATATACACGAAAAAGAATAAAAAGATAGACAAACTGACACATACAAAAACATGCACGAAAAAAAAACACATTCATAAAAATAGAGATAAAACAGATTAGACAGACAAACATAGAGAGGGATGTAAGGTAAACTAACATTTGAATAAACACTTAAGAAAAAACAGACAGGCAAAAGAAACAGGTAGACGGACAGAGATATAAGGAAGAGAGACACAGATAAACAGGAAATACTTATAAATAGACAGACAGACAGACAGACAGACAGACAGAAAGACGGAGAGGCAGTGACGATTGAAATTAAAGCAAGGAAGTCAAGGAAAGGATTAAGGAGAGAAATGTCTTACAGATGAGAGAGAGAGAGAGAGAGAGAGAGAGAGAGAGAGAGAGAGAGAGAGAGACTAAAATTATCTCTAAAGAAAAAAAAACTGGACATTATGAAACCAAAAAAATCATATAAAACTCTCTCTCTCTCTCTCTCTCTCTCTCTCTCTCTCTCTCTCTCTCTCTCTCTCTCTCTCTCTCTCTCTCTCTCTCTCTCTCTCTCTCTCTCTCTCTCTCTCTCTCTAAGTAATCACTCAGCCAGGTAAACTCATTTGATCACGACGAGCAGATGAGGAGAGGTGAATGAGGTAGAGAGAGAGAGGGAGAGAGGGGGAGAGGGAGAGAGAGAGAGAGAGTAAGAGAGATTCGAACCTGTAAGTCTCTCTCTATAGTCAATCCAATGCCATTCAGCGCCTGTGTTTTGTGCTTTCCGCTGTGTCAGATGAAAGAGTTTGTAAAATTGTCCTTGCTTTAGAGAGAGAGAGAGAGAGAGAGAGAGAGAGAGAGAGAGAGTAAAAGTTGTTGAGTAATTAGACAAGATTGCTAACACGCTTTTCTCTCTCTCTCTCTCTCTCTCTCTCTCTCTCTCTCTCTCTCTCTCTCTCTCTCTCTCTCTCTCTCTCTCTCTCTCTCTCTCTCTCTCTCTCTCTCTCTGTAATTAGTGGAGAAAATAAAGTTATTGGGCGATATTGACAACCGTTTAGTGTGTGTGTGTGTGTGTGTGTGTGTGTGTGTGTGTGTGTGTGTGTGTGTGTGTGTGTGTGTGTGTGTGTGTGTGTGTGTGTGTGTGTAACGCTATACCTGCTTGATTGTTTTGAACGAAACTTCCTACACACACACACACACACACACACACACATATGACCGACAAACTTAGTATTGGTTGTTATGATGTTAGCGAAAGGAGAGAGAGAGAGAGAGAGAGAGAGAGAGAGAGAGAGAGAGAGAGAGTTTGATGGGTACACGGCTTAATATGGAAGAACACAACCAAATAGAGAAGTTTCCATAGGTTTTCAAGGTTACACGCATATAGATAACAGAGAGGATGAAATGAAGAGGAGGGGTCAGGAATACATAGTGAAGGAACAATGATACAGTTTTAAAGGCCAACAATGGAGATACAGAAAGTGACAGAGAGATACAGGGAACTTGCATTAGAAGTGGGGGCTTACAGGAGAAATTAAGAGGAATATGTACCGCGGGGGAGGATTTCTGTGCCATGGGGGGTACAGTGGGTTTGAGGGCATAGGGGGGGGTTGGGGCGATATTTTGGGGGCGGGGTCAGGTCAGGTTTGCAGTAACTATTGCAAACTTCAATGCAAACTTCCTCTCTAATAATTGTTTCATGTTCCCGAGAGTTGCATCGCCCTCCACCCTCACCTCTCCCTCACCCCTCCTTCACCCATCATTCCCCTCCCTCGCCCCCTCCACCCCTCACCTCCGCCAATAACACATGCTGCTATTTCAAGTTTGAATCAATTGCTTGCCTTCTTCTTCTTCTTCTTCTTCTTCTTCTTCTTCTTTTCTTCTTCTTCTTCTTATTATTATTATTTTTCTTCTTCTTTTTCTTCTTTTCTTTTCTTCGTTTTCTTCTTCTTCTTCTTCTTCTTCTTCTTCTTCGTTTTCTTGTTGTTGTTGTTGTTGTTGTTGTTGTTGTTGTTGTTGTTGTTGTTGTTGTTGTTGTTGTTGTTGTTGTTCTTCTTCTTCTTCTTCTTCTTCGTTTTCTTCTTCGTTTTCTTCTTCTTCTTCGTTTTTCTTCTTCGCCTTCTTCTTCCTCTTTCTTCTTCCAGCTCTTCTTTTTCTTCGTTTTCTTCTTCGCCTTCTTCTTCCTCTGTTTTCTTCTTCTTCTTCTTCTTCTTCTTCTTCTTCTTCTTCTTCTCCTTCTTCTTCTTCTACCTCTTCTTCTTCTTCTACCTCTTCTTTTCCTACCTCTTCTTCTTCTTCTTCTTCTTCTTCTTCTTCTTCTTCTTCTTCTTCTTCTTCTTCTTCAGGTGTCTTGCTTTTTAATATTTTTCTTATTTTTTATGTATGTTTGTTTTGTTTGTTTTGTTTTGTTTTGTTTTGGTTTTAATTTATCTATTGTTAGTTTTGTTTCGTGGTTTTTTATTTTTTTATTTTTTTTGTGTATTTTGTTGTTTTTCTTATCAATTCTTATTTTGTTTTCTTTCGTTCTATTTTGTTGGTAATTTTTGCTAATTATTTATTTTTTTCATTTGTTTTCCGTTTATTTTCTTTTTTTTTGTAATTTCTCATTTTTTTTATAATTTTCCGTTATTTATTCACTCATTTATTTATTTATTTATTTTCCAACATCTTATTCTTTTCTTCTTTATCCTTCATTATCTTATTCTTTTCCTTCTTGTTGTTGTTGTTTTTTTTACTCGTTTTTAGCCTTTTTTTCATTTATCTTCGTATATTTTCTTCATTTTCCACCTTTTCATCTATTTTTCCAGTAATTTCCTTCTTTTCTTTCTATTTTCCTTTTTTTCATTGTCTTATTTCTTCCTTTCAACATTTCTCTTCCCCTCTGTCTTTGTTTCCCCTTCTTCTTCTTCTTCCTCCTCTTCCTCTTTATTCCCCTTCCCCTTCTTTCCTTTTCTTTGTTTCTCTTACCTCCTGTTCCGTATTTCTATTATTCTCTTTCTTTCTTTCTTTTCCTTTCTTTCTTGTTATTGTTATTGTTATTTTTATTCTCCCTCGCCTCATCATCCTTACTTGTTTTCTTTGTCTTATTCTCTCATTTCCTGTACGTTTTCAGAGAGAGAGAGAGAGAGAGAGAGAGAGAGAGAGACAGACAGACAGAGAGAGAGAGAGTATAGAAAGAAATGAAGATTAAACTGAGATGGGAAATGATTCTTCTCTCTCTCTCTCTCTCTCTCTCTCTCTCTCTCTCTCTCTCTCTCTCTCTCTCTCTCTCTCTCTCTCTCTCTCTCTCTCTCCTCAAGTACTCTTAAAGGGACATTCTTATGAGAAAGGAGGAAAAGGAGGAGGAGGAGGAGGAGGAGGAGGAGGAGGAGGAGGAGGAGGAGGAGGAGTGGAGGTGGAGGAGGAGGAGGAGGAGGAGGAGGAGGAGGAGGAGGAGGAGGAGGAGGAGGAGGAGGAGGAGGAGGAGGAGGAGGAGGAGGAGGAGGAGGAGGAGGAGAGGAGGAGGAGGAGGAGGAGGAGGTAAGCACTATGTGACTTGAATGTGTGTGTGTGTGTGTGTGTGTGTGTGTGTGTGTGTGTGTGTGTGTGTGTGTGTGTGTGTGTCTGAAAGGGTAGGTAAGAGGAGAAGGAGGAGGATAAGGAGGAGGAGGAGCAAGAGCAGGAAGAGGAAGAGGAGGAGGAGAAAAGAATCAAATTGAATTGAGACGAAAATGAGGAAGAGGAAGAAGGTGAGGGAAAATAGATTAGGGAGACGAAAAGAGTCAAAAAAAAAGGAGAGAGAGGGATGGTATTTAGTTTACTCTCTCTCTCTCTCTCTCTCTCTCTCTCTCTCTCTCTCTCTCTCTCTCTCTCTCTCTCTCTCTCTCTCTCTCTCTCTCTCTCAAGGTCCCACTTTGCTACTAGTTCCCAAAGAGATACCAAATACAAAAATCAAATAATAGAAAGTAAGTCTCTTGAAAACTCCCTTTTGAAAGAGCTCGTGTCAAAGGAAGGAGAAAATAGAGAAGCAGGGAGAGATTTCCAGAGTGTGCCAGAGAAAAGGATGAGGGATTGAGAGTACCTTTTGACTCTTGCACTGGAGAGGTGGACAGGAGAGAAAATAGAGAGAAAGACAAGAGGAAGAAGGAAATACAGAAGCAGGGAGAGATTTTCAGAGTGTGCCAGAGAAAGGGATGAAGGATTGAGAGTACTTGGAGAGGTGGACAGGAGAGAAAATAGAGAGAAAGACAAGAGGAAGAAGGAAATACAGAAGCAAGGAGAGATTTTCAGAGTGTGCCAGAGAAAGGGATGAAGGATTGAGAGTACTTGGAGAGGTGGACAGGAGAGAAAGAAGAGAGGAAGGAGGAAATATTGTGCAGGAAGATGGACAATTAGTAAGCTTAGAAAACGAGTTAGCGTGAAAATAGAAATAGAAAATGGTGAAAGATGCAACATTTAAGCTGAAGACGGTAGGTTAAAGTTATCTCACTCACTCACTCACTCACTCACTCACTCACTCACTCACTCACTCTCACTCAGGTGGTAGAAATCATGGTGGATCTGTGTGTGAGTGGCCTGCTAGACCCGCCCACATCCTCCTGCCCACACCCCCACCCACGCCTCACGTCCACAAGCGAGTGCAGGCGGCGAGCGAGGCTTCCAGTGGGCGGCGGGAGGCTAAACACAGGTCACCCACTGCTGCTCGGGGGAAGGGCCGCCCACAGACACGCCCATGATCATTTCAAGCACGCCCATTCATTTAGAGGCTGCGTGAGAAACCTACGAATAAACGGTGAGGTGGGTTGTCTCTCTCTCTCTCTCTCTCTCTCTCTCTCTCTCTCTCTCTCTCTCTCTCTCTCTCTCTCTCTCTCTCTCTCTCTCGTCTAAGAAGATTAATAATGTTTAACGACGTAATCTTGGTAATATTTCTACTACTAATTAATCTAGGTACTTTATATCTCTCTCTCTCTCTCTCTCTCTCTCTCTCTCTCTCTCTCTCTCTCTCTCTCTCTCTCTCTCTCTCTCTCTCTCTCTCTCTCTCTCTCTCTCTCTCTCAACCTTCAGACAGTTAGCTTGTTTGTTTATTCCTCTCAGCTGATGGACCTCGCTGGGGGCGCCGCTCCCTCCACCACTGGATGTCCCGACCCTGCCTGCTCCCCTGCCGGTGTCCCCTGCGGCCCTCACGGCAGGTAGGGAGCGAGCGAGAGAGAGAGAGAGAGAGAGAGAGAGAGAGAGAGAGAGAGAGAGAGAGAGAGAGAGAGAGAGAGAGAGAAAGCACGGGAAAGATGAGGTAAGGAAAGGCAGAATGGAGGAAGGGAAGGAGGGCAAAAGGAAAGAAAGGACAGAGAGAGAGAGAGAGAGAGAGAGAGAGAGAGAGAGAGAGAGAGAGAGAGAGAGAGAGAGAGAGAGAGTACACGGGGGACGAAAAAGGATAGACAGGAGAGAAAAAAACGAGAAAAATCGAGAAAATATAGTAGAATGAGCGAGAGAGAGAGAGAGAGAGATGCAGCTAGGTTAACAAATATGGAAGGAGGGAAGGACTGAAGAGATGACATTAGAGAAATTCAGATCTATTTTAAGGTTTTTCAATATTTTATCGCCCTTTTGACTTGAAATTCTTATGACACACTGACATTTTTACCTTTTTTGTCGGGCGCCTTATGTCCTCGTTGCTGTGTCCCAAAAACCAAGTCATTGTAGTTTGTTTATATGTTTTCTATACTACTACCAATATGAAGCACACACCTATCGCCATGAACCCTTTCAGTACTGGAACGCATTATGACCTTGAAGTTTGGGTGTGATTAGACGATTTTATTGACATTAGGAAGGGTCTACGGAGGACAGACGATTAACCCCTTTAGCACCATGACGCGTTTCCATATTCATTCTTCTTACTATTTGGTGATTTTATACAGCTTCAGAATAGTAAAGACTGTGGCCATTAATCTTCTGACCTCCATAGACCCTTCCTGATGTCAGTAAAGTGGTCTAATCGTGCACAAAACTCAAAGTAAAAATGCGTCCCAGTACTGAAGAGGATTAATAGCCAGTTTTCACTAATTTTAATCCCCATATAAGTATCTGAAACTATGAAATCACCAAATAATAAGCAGAATAGATATGAGAACGTGTCCTGGTACTGAAGGGGTTAATAGCAGGTGTGGGGAGAGCTGTAACCATTGCTGTCACTCCTCTTCTGCTAATGCGCTCCGGAACTCTCTGCCTGTATCTGTATTTCTACCTTTCTCTGGCTGTATCTTCTTTAGGTGTGTTAAGGAAACTGCCAAATTTGAATGATATTTTGTTTAGTCCTTCTTCTTGTGTGTGTGTGTGTGTGTGTGTGTGTGTGTGTGTGTGTGTGTGTGTGTGTGTGTGTGTGTGTGAGTGCGTGTGTGTGTGTGTGTATGTATGTTTAAGTTTAAATGTAAATCTATCTTCAGTAGTTCTTTCTGCTATATACTGCCTCATATTTTTATCTTTCTTTCTCTGTATTTAAAGTTTTCCGTTTTCCTTTTATTATTTCCTCTCTCTTACTTAGTGACTTTCTTCTTTACTGTGTGTTTCAATAGTTTATATGTACAGTTCCGTTCTCCTTTATTTTTTCTTCTCTTTATCTTAATTAATTTCTTTTTTAGCTTTT
>NC_059264.1:4751582-4754082 GCF_017591435.1 Portunus trituberculatus | reverse complement strand
GATTCTCCTTCTCGTCCTCTTTTCCTCCTCCTCCTCCTCCTCCTCCTCCTACGCTTCTCTGTTCCCCTTTCCAATTTCTTCTCTCTCTTCTTTGCTTCCTTTTATTTCTTCTTTTCCATCTTGTATTCTATTCTTTTCCTTCAGTTTTTCTTCCTTTCCATCTTTTTTTGTTTCCTTTCCTCCTTCTTTCCTCTTCTTTTCTTAATATTTCTTTTCCTTTTCCTTATTTTCCACCATTTTCTTCGTTTCCTTTGCTTTTTCTCATTTTCTCTTTTTCTCTCCATTTTTCCTTCATTTTATTCTTTCTCTCTTTTCTTTTATTTCTTCTTTTGTATCTTCTTCTTCTTCCTTCTTTTTTTATCTTCCTTCTTTTCCTTCCATCTTCAATTCTTCCTCCTCTCTCTTCTTTGTGTGGAATTCAAAGCCTTTTCTGTGAAGTTATTTGATTCTCTTCCTCCTCCTCCTCCTCCTCCTCCTCTTCTTCCTCCTCCTCCTCCTCCTCCTCCTCCTCCTCCTGCTTCAGTCTGTAAAGATATGCGTAAAGAAAACGTTAAAAAATAGAAAACGGAGAAAGAAAAGATAAGATTCGTTGACATTTCTTATCTGTTTGTCTTTTCTTTTCTTTTTTTTCTTTTTTTTATTTTTTTCTTCTATGATGGATGTGTCAAAATTTTCTTTTTAAGTCTTTTCTTTTCTTTTTCTCATTTTTTTTCCTTTTTTTCTTGTTTTGTTTCATTCTTTTCTTTTGTCTTTAGATGTTTTTCACTTTTTTTATTTCTCTGTTTCCTTCCTTTTTCCTTCTTTCTTTTTCTATTTCCTGCTTTTTCTTTTCTTTTCTTTTCTTTTTTCTACTTATTTTAGTTTTGTATTTCTTTATTTCTTTTTTCCTATCTTTGTTTCCTGCTTTTCTTTTCTTTTTCTTTTCTTTTCCTATTTTCTTCGTTTTTTTTTCATTGATATTCGTCTAATTTTTACTTTTCCCCAGTTCTTATCCTTATTTCCTATTTTCTTTCATCATTTCTCTTATTTTTCCTGTTTTCCTTCATTTCAACATCTTTTTTTAATTCCTATCTCCTTTTCACTTTTCTTTTCCTTTCCCTAGTTTTTTTTCCTATTTTCTTTCTTTTTTCACTATTTTCACATCTCTCTCGCTTTTCCCTCCATTATATCCTGTTTCCTCATATTTTCCTATTTTATTTTCTATTTTACTCTCTTTCATACATTTTTCCTCTTTTTATCTCATGTTTTCCTATTTACTGTCTATTTTCCTCTACATTCTCATCTTTTTTTCGCTTTTGCCTTCTTTATTTCCTGTTTTCCTGCTATTTTCCTCTTGTTTTCCTATTTACTTTCCATTTTAGTCTATTTTCTCGTCTTTCTCTCTTTTTCCTCATTTTTTCCTGTTTTCCTCGTGTTTCAGGTGGCGCCTCGGGAGTTTTCCTTTGTTTTGGCATTTTTTTTCCCTCTCTTTCCTGATGATTTTCTGCGAATTCACGATTTAAAATGATAGAGAGAGAGAGAGAGAGAGAGAGAGAGAAATGTGTCATTCTTTTGTTTTATTCCCCTCGTTTCTTCTTTTCATCATCATCATTATTGTCTTCTTCTTCTTCTTCTTCTTCTTCTTCTTCTTCTTCTTCTTCTTCTTCTTCTTCGAAAAAAAGATTAAATTTCTCGTCTTTTCCTCCTTTTCCTCTTATTCCACCTTCCAGTGCCTCTCTCTCTCTCTCTCTCTCTCTCTCTCTCTCTCTCTCTCTCTCTCTCTCTCTCTCTCTCTCTCTCTCTCTCTCTCTCTCTCTCTCTCTCTCTCTCTCTCTCTCTCTCTCTCTCTCTCTCTCTCTCTCTCTCTCTCTCTCTCTCTCTCTCTCTCACTCTGTCTCTCTGACACCATCCTCCTCTCCTCTCCTCCTCCTCCTCCTCCTCCTCCTCCTCCTCCTCCTCCTCCTCCTCCTCCTCCTCCTCCTCCTCCTCCTCCTCCTCCTCCTCCTCCTCCTCCTCCTCCTCCTCCTCCTCCTCCTCCTCCAGCAATCTCGCCCAAAGGGAAAGGAATTATTTATTTAATCTTCGTCGTCTCTATTTTTTGGTCCATTAATAAAAAAAAAAAACATCAAATTTTCTGGAGTTTGAAATAAGAATAAGTTATTTTGTACTTCTGTTTTATTTATTTTTATTTATTTAATCACGATTTACTGATTTGAATTTTCTGCTGCTACTACTACTACTACTACTACTACTACTACTACTACTACTACTACTACTACTACTACTACTACTACTACTACTATTATTATTATTACTGTCATTACTACTACTTCTACAACTACTGATAATTTAGTAACAATAATAATTCATAGTAATATTAAGAAGAAGAACAAGAAGAACAAGAACAAGAACAAGAACAATAATAATGATGATAATAATAATGATACTACTACTACTACTACTACTACTACTACTACTACTACTACTCTTTTCGTTAAGCTTCTTATTTTTATTCAATTTT
>NC_059264.1:4731582-4746582 GCF_017591435.1 Portunus trituberculatus | reverse complement strand
CTACATATGAGAGACAGGTTAGTACACGAGGAGGAAGAGGGAAGAGGGGAGAGAGGGAAGGGATGAAGGGGGAAAGGTGTGCAGAGGATGGGGTGAAGTGATAGAAAGATAATGTTGTTGATAAGATTAATTGAGACAGAATAATAGAAGTAATAGCATGATGAGAGAAGAGATGTGTTTTGAAATGTGAAGGAAAGGAAGAGACAAGAGAGAGAGAGAGAGAGAGAGAGAGAGAGAGAGAGAGAGAGAGAGAGAGAGAGAGAGAGAGAGAGAGAGAGAGAAGAGACAAATTTGATGTTAGAACGTGTGTGTGTGTGTGTGTGTGTGTGTGTGTGTGTGTGTGTGTGTGTGTGTGTGTGTGTGTGTGTAAGAGAGAGAGAGAATTATAGTATTAACAGAACATAGATACAAAGAAATTTCTGTCTCTCTCTCTCTCTCTCTCTCTCTCTCTCTCTCTCTCTCTCTCTCTCTCTCTCTCTCTCTCTCTCTCTCTCTCTCTCTCTCTCTCTCTCTCTCTCTCTCTCTCTCTCTCTCTCTCTCTCTCTCTCTCTCTCTTTTTTTTTTTTTTTATTTAAACAAAACTTAATACAAAGGAACATGTACCCAAAGGCGCACTGTCGTGTGCTACCTATTCTAAGGGTACTACAATCTATTTCTCTACAATATTTACAAGACTTAAAAATAGATAATATACAAGATGGTCAGCATGTAAATGGAGCACTATTCGTTTCACTTCACTAGCACTATTCACGCACTGCACTACACTGAGTGTCACGTCACAAAGAGTGTCAGAGGAGTTGGCAGTGTCTGTCTCCACTTATGTGCCATCAGTTTGACACTGTGTGTTCATCTCCTGGACGTGAGGCACCGCGGCCGTGAACAAGTTCCACATCCTGGAGACGCGTCCTGCGAAGGTGCGTTGATGCTGACACCCGTGGGATCGCGGCACCTCTACGGCGTCACCACCATTGAGCACCGTTCTCGTGCTCCGTGCGGTGACTCTTAGAGGATGACGCAGCCCTGCCAGATGTGGCACTCTTTGCACCTGTGCCTTATGGAACACTACGATCGCCGCCACGTCTCTGCGGTGTTCCAGTGAATCAAGGGGACGCTCAGGCTCTGGGTGAGGTGGTAGTGCAGCATCTACTAGCCGTATGGCGCGGCGTTGGATGCTGTCCAGTCTCCTTCTGTGTGTGGCGGCACAGGACATCCAGGAGAGAGCTGCGTATTCAAGGTGGGGCCGCACCTGTGCCTTGTACAGCAGCAGTCTCCCTTCCTGTCGAGGAAACTGGCGATCCTTCTGAGAGCGGAGATCCTGTGAGAGGCTTTCTTGGCAATGGTTTTGACATGCCTGTCAAACCTCAGCCCTCGATCCACCTCCACTCCAAGTATCTTGACGTCATCTTGGAGTGGGAGAGCAGCAGCCAAAGACAACTTTCCTGCCATTGCTGCCATGGCGGCTGGGGACCGAGAGACAACCATTGCTTGTGTCTTCTCCGGCGCGAATGTCACTTGCCAGCGAGCACCCCACTCCTTTATCACTCGTAGCTGCTGATTGATGGCCTCAGCAGCCCGCCCACTGTCCTGGCGTGGATAGGTATAGGAGAGGTGCAGTCATCAGCATAGGCCATGACTCCTGGCAGTAGCTGGAGAAGATCATCCACGTAGATATTCCACAGGAGTGGGCCAAGAATTGAACCCTGTGGCACTGATGCCTCCACAGGCAGGGACTCAGATGTTTGCCCGTTGACAACCACCTTGAGGCTTCTGTCCTGCAGGTAATTTCCCAAGAGTCGTAGCAAGCCACCCTGGATGCCTTTAGCACGAAGCTTTTCTAGTAATCCGTTGTGCCATACTTTATCAAAAGCTCCTGCTATGTCCAAAGCAACCACTATAGTGTCCTTGCCGTCGTCGAGGGCGTCCTGCCAATGCCTGGTGAGAAGCATCATTAGGTCGGAGGTTGACCTTCCAGGTCTGAACCCAAACTGTTGGTCTGAGAGGAGGGCATTGTCCTTGAGATGGCTACACACCACCTCTGCCACGACCCTCTCAAACACTTTACCCACCACTGACAACAGGGATATGGGTCTGTAGTTTTTTGGGTCCGTCCTGGAGCTTTTTGTGTGCAGGAACTACTCGAGCCTCCTTCCACACTGAAGGCCAGACGTTTTCCCGTACACAAGTTGTGAAGACTTGGGTGAGAGGGGCAGCCAGTTCCTGGGAGCATCGCTTCAGCAGGTGCGGGCTGATGTCATCAGGGCCGGTGGCTTTCTGTGTGTCCAGCCCCGCAATAATCGCTTCACCTGCTGATGCGTCACCTCCACCATGGTGACAGTCTTCTCACATTGCTGGACCAGCTGAGGCGGTGGCTGCTGTGGATTCCCGACCTTCATTTTTCCAGCAAACAAGGAAGCCAGCAACTGTGCCCTCTCCTTACTGCTGGTGGCGACAGTACCGTCCTGCTTGCTGAGGGGAGGGATGGATTCTTGGTGGCCAGTTCCTTGTTTGTCCTTAACAAGAGACCACCAAGTTTTGTTTCCTACGCCAGTGCCACACAGTTTCCGGCGCAGGCTTTCCTCCCACTCTCTCTCTCTCTCTCTCTCTCTCTCTCTCTCTCTCTCTCTCTCTCTCTCTCTCTCTCTCTCTCTCTCTCTCTCTCATGTTTCATTGTTGCACCACACAACTCTTTGTCTCTGTCTCTTTTCTCTCTTTATCTCTCTTTATCTTTCTCCTTTTTTCCATTCCTTTGTACGCGTGTCTTAAATCCAGACTTGCGGTTTTCTCTCTCTCTCTCTCTCTCTCTCTCTCTCTCTCTCTCTCTCTCTCTCTCTCTCTCTCTCTCTCTCTCTCCATATTTCATTGTTTTTTCCATGTTTTTTTTATTTATTTCTTGTTATTTTCTTTTTTTTCAAGTTTTATTACATTTTTTCTATTTTTTTCCTCTCTTCTTTTTCTTCTTTTTCTTCTCCTTCTACTACTACTACTACTACTACTACTACTACTACTACTACTACTCCTTCTTCTCCTCCTCCTCCTCCTCCTCCTCCTCCTCCTCCTCCTCCTCCTCCTCCTCCTCCTCCTCAGCATCTCATCTCCACTCCTCTCATATTCACGCCTCATCTTCATCCTTCTTGGCACTCTCCCTCTTCTCTATTGCCTAATTTACTCATCTTTTCTATTTTTTCTTATTTTCTTTCTGTTATATAGTGCTTTCTTTTATTTTCTTATTTCCTCTTCTTTTCTTTTGTTTTCGTTCTTTGTCTTGTTTTCTTTTCATTCGTTTCTTCATTCGTTTATCATATTTATTATTTTGTTGTTTTTTTCATTATTTTCTATTTTTTTCATCTTTTCTCTCTGTAATTTTCTTTTTTTCTTATTTTTTTCTGCCTTCCTTTTCTTTTTCCTTCGTTTTTTTTTCCTTCTTTGTTATTTCCATTTTTTTTTCCTTCCCTTGAGTACTAATTTCTCTTATTTTTTTCCCTTCTTCCCTTTCTTTCCTCCATCTTTCCTTGTTTCCTTCACTCTCTTCATCATTTCTCATTTTCTTTCTTCCTGTCTTCCTTCCTTCATTCATTCCATTTAAATTTTAGGTCTTTTTCATTACTTCCATTTTATCCCTCCTTCCCCCTTCTCTCCTTCCCTACTGTCTTTGTTATCCCTCCTCCCACACACACACACACACACACACACACACACACACACACACACACACACACACACACACACACACACACACACACACACACACACACACACACACAGATTAAGCACTTGCATTTCAACATTTTCTCCTTTTTTTACTTGAAACAGACATCCCTGGTGTGTGTGTGTGTGTGTGTGTGTGTGTGTGTGATGTCTGCTTTGTTTTACCTCACATCTTATTATTTCCCTCCTAATAACACTAAAACGTTTGCACACACACACACACACACACACACACACACACACACACACACACACACACACACACACACACACACACACACACACACACACATACACGAGGCATTTCTCTTCTTTTTTTTTCTCTCTACTTTTTATATTTTTCCAGTTTTCCAGACCCTCCTGGTATGTCTTTGTCACATTCTCTCTCTCTCTCTCTCTCTCTCTCTCTCTCTCTCTCTCTCTCTCTCTCTCTCTCTCTCTCTCTCTCTCTCTCTCTCTCTCTCTTCTAACTTTTATCTCTTTTTTTCTCTCTCTCTCTTTGTGTTGGTGTTGATTTGTCTCCTTGTTTTCTTTCTCTTTGTGTTGGTGTTGATTTGTCTCCTTGTTTTTCTTTCCCTTCCTCCTCCTCCTCCTCCTCCTCCTCCTCCTCCTCCTCTTCTTCTTCGTCCTCTTCCTCTTTATTGTTCTGCTTTCTCTTCATCTCCTTATCATCTCATTTCCTTGTTATATGTTTTTCCTCCTCCTCCTCCTCCTCCTCCTCCTCCTCCTCCTCCTCCTCCTCCTCCTCCTCCTATCTCGGAAAGGTGAGTAGGTCTTCTCATGTTTCTTCTTTCTTATTTTCCCATTTTCTTTTCTTATCTTCCTAGTATTACCTTTCTCTTATCTCTCCTCCTTTCTTATCCTGTTCTCCTTCCCCCCTTTTTCTTTTCTCTTTATGACATGTTCCTAATTTTTCATGTTTTCTCTCTCTCTCTCTCTCTCTCTCTCTCTCTCTCTCTCTCTCTCTCTCTCTCTCTCTCTCTCTCTCTCTCTCTCTCTCGCTTTTGCTCTCAGTGATCCTCATAACGTCAATTTCTCCCATTATTCTCTCTTCCTCTACTCCTTTTAGCCATTATTCTTACCCTCCTTTCTTCTAACCTTGTTTCACCTTACCTCACAAAACCTTACCCTAACCTACCTCGTCTTACTTTACCTAACCTTGCTTTACCTTAACCTAACCTTACCATACCTTAGGGACTGAAATAGTGAAGACTCTGGCCATCAATCTTCCAACCTTCATAGACCCTTCCAAATGACGATGAATAAAATCTTACCCAACTTAAACTAACCAAACTTAACTTAATCTAACCTTACCTTACCTAATCCAACCTAACTTAACCTTACCTTACACAAATCTCAAAGTAAAAATGTGTCCCAGTACTGAATTCAGGGCCTAACCTCACCACACCCTCCCAGACAAGGCCCGGCCATCACCCTTGCCGCGGACGATGCCGAGGGCCCGCTATACAACTCATCCCTGTCCCTGCTGCCACCGCCCCCCGACGACCCGCGTTATGCCCCTGGCCAAGCTGACGAGGGCCTCACAGTGGGGGGAACGCCGGAGTACCTTGCATTGAGTGTCCTAAGTGTGCGTGGTGACTACTTCGATGGTACGTACCGCTGTGTGTGTGTGTGTGTGTGTGTGTGTGTGTGTGTGTTTCTATTCACCTGTTTATCTGTTTGTCTGTTCTTGTTTTCCTTTGTTTACCTGTTTTATTTATGTTTTTATCCGTCTTCCTGTCTGTCTATTTATTTCCACTTTTCTTTTCCTCTTTATTCTTTTGTTTATTTCCCGATTTGTCTGTCTACTTGTTTACCTGTGCATGTTAACTTCATTTTTCCCTTTTAGTCTATTTTTTCAATCTTTGTTTACCTAAGTACGTGTTTCCCTGTTTCCATGTCTATCTATTTATCTTTGTGTTTATCCTTGTTCATTTTTTTCTATCTTTATTTGCCTATTTTTTGTTTACGTCTGTTTTTTTTTTTGTCTGTTTACTTCTCCATCTGTTTATCTGCCTGTCTGTTTACCTGTCACCTTTACCTGTTTGTTTACTTCACCTGTATCTCTCTGTTTGTTTACCTGTTTACCTCTGTTTGTTTACCTGTTTGTTTACTTCACCTGTATCTCTCTGTTTGTTTACCTGTTTACCTGTTTATTTACCTGTCACCTTTACCTGTTTGTTCGTGTACCTGTTTACTTGTCTGTTTGTTTACCTCACCTCTACCTGTCTGTTTAGTTCGCCTCTATCTGTTTGTTTGTTTACTCACTTTTACCTTTCTGTTTGTTTACCTGTTTACCTGTTTGTTTACCTGTCACCTGTACCTATCTGTTTACCTGTTTACCTATCTGTTCCTTCACTCATCTCTACTTGCGTGTTTGTTTACCTTACCTGTTTACCTGTTTACCTGTTTACCTGTTTACCTGTCTCATTAGGGTGTCTGGATGACCTTAGGATCTCCGGCCACAGTCTCCCCCTCCCTCCCGCCGCCAACGCCTCCTCGTGGGGGGAAGTGCGGGGGTACCAGGGGGTGGAGAGGGGATGTGCCGCTCCCCCAGTGTGCGCCAATGTCACCTGTCCACCGCCCTTCACCTGTGTGGATACCTGGAAGAACTATCACTGTGGGTAAGTGTCGTGGTGGTGGTGGTGGTGGTGGTGGTGGTGGCGGTTGTGGTGGTGGTGGTGTAGCATTAGTAGTATGTATGTATATTTTTTTGTACTCATTCTCTATCTTTTTCTTTTTCTCTCTTTCTCTTTCTCTCTCTCTCTCTCTCTCTCTCTCTCTCTCTCTCTCTCTCTCTCTCTCTCTCTCTCTCTCTCTCTCTCTCTCTCTCTCTCTCCTAAAATTTTCAAACATTATTATTAAAACATCAAATTAAACAAAAACAAACAAAAAAAGAAAGAAACAACATACTACTCAAAATTCAACTTAAAAACAAAATTACGGAACTGAACCCAACCGAAACACAACCGAACACAACCGAACACAACCGAAACACAACCAAACACAACCAAACACAACCAAACACAACCAAACACAACCGAACCAAACCGAATTGAACCGAACTGAACCGAATTAACCGCTCTCCATTGCAGGTGCGGGGCGGGGCAGGTGCTGGCGAGGGGTGGCGGATCCTGTCAGCCCCTGGACCAGTGTGTGTATGGACCTTGTCTCAATGGAGGAACCTGTTACTCACCGCACTCAGGTAAAGAGAGAGAGAGAGAGAGAGAGAGAGAAATTTTGTTTTTCTCTCCCTCTGTCTTTGTTAATTATTTTTGTGTGTTTCTGTCTCTGGTTCTCTCTAATGCGTGTGTTCGTGTGTGTGTGTGTGTGTGTGTGTGTGTGTGTGTGTGTGTGTGTGTGTGTGTGTGTGTTTATTTGTTTGTGTCTATTTTTTTCTGTGTTTCTCTCTCTCTCTCTCTCTCTCTCTCTCTCTCTCTCTCTCTCTCTCTCTCTCTCTCTCTCTCTCTCTCTCTCTCTCTGCAGACAATAAAACGGTAAAAACATAATAAAATAGACTAATTAAGATAATACAGACATACGTACATACATACATACAGACAGAC
Source organism: Portunus trituberculatus (assembly GCF_017591435.1). Classification (NCBI taxonomy): domain Eukaryota; kingdom Metazoa; phylum Arthropoda; class Malacostraca; order Decapoda; family Portunidae; genus Portunus; species Portunus trituberculatus. The sequence continues at coordinate 4,739,311 of NC_059264.1, read as the reverse complement.
AGACAGACACTGATTACATATGTTTTTTTTATATATGTATATCTACTCTTCTATTTATATTCTCTCTAGTCATTTGTATCTTGTCTTTTTTCTCTCCTTCAATGGTTTATCTTCTTATCTCTGTACTTGACCAATATTCTCTTTTTTTTTTAATGTATGTTTTCTCTTCTATCCTCCTCCTTTCTTCTCATCCGTCTATCATTTATTTTTCCTCTCTCTGTTTCTCCTTTACTCCACCTCTCTCCCCTCTTTCATTCTACTATTCTCCTCTTTCCCTTCTCCTGTTTCTCCTTCACTCCATCTTTCTCCCCTCTTTCCCCTCTCATCCGTCTATCGTTTAGTTTTTCCTGTTTTTCTTCTTTACTCCATCTCTCTCCCCTCTTTCATTCTATCTCCTTTCCATCTCTCCCCTTTCATTTTCTTTCATCCCCTTTCTTTTCTCTTCATATCTATATTTTTCCCTTCATTCTATTCAATTTTACGACTTCATATCTAATAAAAAGTAGTGTCCGTCCTCACCTTCCTTAAACTCACACGAAAAATAGAAAAAAAACACTAAAAACTTTGTGAAAAAACGATTATCTTGCAAAATCTCGTGACGTCATATGATCCTCGCCCGCTGATTGGTCGAGAAAGAGACCTATTCCCCATTGGCTGAGCGGGCTGTCCTTCTGTCTCCCCATTGGCTGGTCTCCTCGTCATCGCTCATAGCTTGAATTACGAGAGAAAATGAGAAAATGAGAAAATCAGGATTCTTTATTATTTTTCTTCTTCCTATTCGAAAATGTTTGCTGATTCAGAGGAGGAGGAGGAGGAGGAGGAGGAGGAGGAAAAGGAAGGGGAGGAGAAAGAGGAGAAGGAGGAGAAAAAATATGCAAACGAGGTACTTTTCTGAGAGAGAGAGAGAGAGAGAGAGAGAGAGAGAGAGAGAGAGAGAGTTCCTTTCTTGTATGCCAAATGACGTGTTATGTTAAGAGAGAGAGAGAGAGAGAGAGAGAGAGAGAGAGAGAGAGAGAGAGAGAGAATTTAAGAATTTAAAAATTTATTCATTTTCATTTTTACAATGGTTATTCTTGACAAATAACTTATGGTTACTAAAAGTTATTACATGTCATACAATATGGTCAATGAAGTTTTGCCAGACCTACATTAACATATAGAAGAGACACACAATGCATCAGTGTTGAGTCAAATAAAACACAATGCAACAATGCTGAGCCAAGAAAAAAACATAAAAAGTGACAGGACATAGCTTATCACGGTCAGAAGTAAAATAACTACAATTAAAATGAGATAAAAAAACTAAAAATAATAAAATAGACATATATACGACTAGAGAAATTGCTTATCAAGTAAGAATTGTTTAAGACGTGATTTAAAGGTGAACAGGTACAGGTACAAGAGGGGGCAGGTACAAGAGGGGGCAGGATATTCCAAAGTGAAGGAGCAGTCACTTGGAAAGATTTAGTGGCAAGGCAGGTGTGACAGCAGGGTACGTGTGGGTGTTCAGTCTGCCTGGTGTTGACGTGGGCACTGCGAGTGTCACCAACACAGGCTAGTGAGCAACCAATCAGGGAGGTTATGCTTGATTGTCCTATATGTGAGTGTTAAGATCTCCAACTCATACTGGTGATTTATTTTCAGCCATTTCCATTCCTTTAAGAAGGGAGTAACGTGGCCACTCTTTGCAGCGCCACCGAGACAAACTTTGGATGCACAATTTTGAATGATTTGTACCCGTTTTACTTGAGTGATGTTGGCAGCTCCCCAGATGCTTATGCCGTAGTTTAAAATACTGAAAACTGATGATTGTACCTCATTATTCTTGTTGATTTATTAAAATTGTCTTTCGTTCTGTTAATGAACCTAATGATTCCAATTGCTTTTTTTTTATCAACTCTGTGATATGTGTGTCGAACAACAGGTGGTTATCAAAAAATATGCCAAAGTTCTTGACTGATGTGCTGGGAGGGATAACACTGTCTTCCACCATCAGATGGGTGTCGGGAGGAATCATTGATAAAAGCCTCCTACTTCCTACGAAAATGCATTGATTTTTTTTTTTTTTTTTCAGTATTAAGCATTAGACCATTTGCATTAAAATATAATTGAGCTAATTTGAGAGTATCTTCAGCTTTTTGTATAAGGTCTCTTAAGTTATTGATATTATTTGAAAGAATGATTTGAGTGTCATCTGCGTACTGAATGACGTCGCAGTTAGGGAGGAATGATGCAAGGTCGTTGACATAGATATTAAAGAGAATAGGGCCAAGAACAGACCCCTGAGGCACTCCGTATGAAATACTTGTCTTATCGGACATGATGCCATTAATTCGAACTGATTGAATTCTGTTGCCAAAATGAATCGACATTGCATTTAAGGCATTTTTTTTTTTTTAATATCGTGGCTAACGCTGTCACAGGCCTTTGATAAATCGCAGAGGGAGACAAGGGAGACTTTTTATTATCCATGTTGGAATATTTTTTTTTTGTAAGAGTTAAAAGAGCAGAGGTTGTAGATAGCTTTGGTCTGAAACCATGTTGGGTATTACTCAGTAATTGATCAGATTCTAGATGGTGAATCAACTGAAATGAAACTACTTTTTCAAGCACTTTGGAGAGGACTGGAAGAAGAAAAATGGGGTGATAGTTATTTGGGTCGTTTATATCACCCTTCTTTAGAATGGGTACCATGATTGCGTATTTCCATACTGCAGGAAAAATAGCTGTGACTATTGATGTATTAATGATGGTGGTTAAATAGGGAATAATCACAGGAAGAGAATCATTAAGGAATCTTAGTGGTATCCCGTCAGACCCACATGCGTCACTGTTGTTCCTACATGCAATGGTAAGGACTAAAGTTTGCCAGTCAGTTGGCTCGGGTCTGAACAGACAGTTGGGGTCAATATTATCAAGTGAATCTGTAGTTGGGAGGCGTGTGGAGTCACTTGAGTGAGCTCTCAAAAGTGCTTTTACCAACGTTAGCAAAGTAATCATTGAAAAGGTTGGCAGTCTGCATCATGGTTTGTTTATTGTCACAAATGATAGCCTGGTTATTTCTTTTATTATTAGGGATTAATTCATCAATGGTCTTCCAGATGAGTTTGCCATTGCCTTTGTTTTTGTCAAGCTTTTTATTGTAGTGTTCGGACTTAGAGTAGTGAATAGATCTTCTGACTTGACACTTTAAATCTTTAAAAGTATTTTCTAAGTATATATTGCTTCTGTCTTTTTTCTTGGCTTTCAAAGCAATGTTTTTTTGTTGTATCAAAGTTCTTAACTCTTCATTAAGCCATGGAGCAAAATGTCGTTTTAATTCCTTTGTCACTAAGGGTGCGCAAAAGTTGAGACATTTAAGGAAGACAGCGTTAAGAACCTCAACTTGAGTATTGACATTATCAGTAAAGTAAATGTTATCTAACGCCCTACTTTCTCACAATAATGCATCACAAAGCAAGTCTGATGAGTAGTTCTTCATTTCTCGGAAGGTTTTTGTTAATGGGAGCGTTTTAGGTTTGGCAATGTTAAGAGTGAGAGTCAACAAGTGATGGTGAGCTACGGGGCAAACAATAACATCATGGTCCACCACTAAGGCAGGATTATTGGTCACAATAACATCCAGAATTGTTGCCGACAGGGATGTAGTTCTTGTTGGCTTAGTTACTAACTGATTTAATTTTGCATTATTAATTACTTGTTCTATTTTGTTGTTTTTAGATAAAAGATTACAGTTAAAATCTCCCAGCACGTAAAAAGGCTTATTTCTAAGGTGTATATAGTTAAAATCATCTAAAATGTAGTCATAAGTGGGGAGTTAGCGTGCGGGTGACGGTACATGCAGCCACGTATTATAGAGGGTAATTTACTTTACGGTGTTGCACGGTAAGCCACAAGTCCTCAATCCCCTCGACTCGGTCAATATTTACATCAATTGCAGAGACTGTACAAGTATTCCTAACGTATAAGCATACGCCACCACCTCTACCTTTGTCACATCTATAAACATTGAAATTGGGTATATCAATATGCTTGTCTAAAACATCCTTGGTCAACCAGGTTTCACTTACACATAAAATGTCAGGCTGACGTTCATTCACTAAGAGACGAATTTCGTCGAGATTACATAAAGCACTTTGAGCATTGATATGTTCAATTTTTCAATTTATCTCTTTTTTCTGCGTAAGTGGCACTGTCTTCATGGCCGGACTCCTATGCGACAGGAAGCGGACACAACCTTTCTTTTTGACCAAGGTAACGGCAGTTACCACACCTCAGTCTGTGGTCAAAACGACAGTCGATGGTTGTACTCCCCACAGTTATAACAGCCATATCTCGGAGCTGTATGGTGAAGTGCGTAGCTCGAGACAGGCTGAGACTGTTTGCCAGTATCACGCCATTGAGAGAGAGAGAGAGAGAGAGAGAGAGAGAGAGAGAGAGTGGGAGAAACAGACAGACAGACAGACAGAATATCACACACACACACACTCACACACACACACACGCAATTTGTCCATATTTCCCTTCATTTCTCCCACTCATTCCCCCACTACTCTCATCTTTTACTCCCTCTCTCCCCCTCTCGCTCTCTCCCTTTCCCCCATTCCACCATCAGCAGCACAGTCAAAAGCCTCGCTAACGACCTAACAAGCTAATTGGTCCGTCTCTTTATGGCTTCCCCTCAACGTGTTAGCACCAGTTTCACACCTTCATAACACCAATAGTCTTTCCTACTCTTCATTTCCTACCCTTTTCACACACACACACACACACACACACACACACACACACACACACACACACACACACAGCCTCGGTCTCCTCACACACTTTCTCGGTCTTCTCTCTCTCTCTCTCTCTCTCTCTCTCTCTCTCTCTCTCTCTCTCTCTCTCTCTCTCTCTCTCTCTCTTGTTTTTTTCTATTTTTTTCTCCTATTCCGTTGTTTTGTTCATTCTTTTGTTCGTTGTTGTTTTTTTATTGTTTTCATCTCTTTGTTTTTCTTGTTTTTCATTATTTGTTTTTCATAATTCCTCTTTTCTCTTTCTTTTTTTTCTTTTCTTTTATTTCGTTTGTTTGTTTTTTTTATCTCTCGTTCTTCATGTTTTTTTTTTTGTTTGTTTTTTTTCATCCTTCATTATTCATGTTTTGTACTGTTCATCTTTTTTTATATTTATTTTTCCATCTTTCTTTACTCTCTTATTATCATTTTCTTTTTCGTCTCCCTCTCTATTTATCAGTTTTCTCCTCTCTCCCTTTTCTCTTCCCATCCGTCTATCGTTTTTCCTCTCTCTCTCTCTCTCTCTCTCTCTCTCTCTCTCTCTCTCTCTCTCTCTCTCTCTCTCTCTCTCTCTCTCAATTTGCTATTTCTCTTATTTCTGTTGTCTTTACTCCTATCTTTATCTTATTTCTCCTGTTTTCCCTTCTCGTCTTCTTGCTTCTCTCTTCCAGTCATCTCTTTCAATCTTATTTCTCTTCTTTATCCTTTTTTATCAATTTTCTCCCATCTCCATATTCATCTTTTTCTCCCTCCTATTTTGTTTTTCTTCGTTGTCTATCTTTCTTTAGCATATTTCTCTCCTCTCTTTTATCTACTTTTTCTACCATGTCTCCTCTTCCTTCTCCCTTTCTCTCTCTCTCTCTCTCTCTTGTTTTCTTATCATCTTTTTCTTTCAATTTTGTTTTATCTCTCTGTTCTATTTTTATTATTTCTTTTTTTTATTTTCCCTTTTTCGTTTTTATCTCAATCGTCATTTTTATTCAGTTTCGTCTGTTTTTCCACACATACCATCTTTTCATTCTCGCTTTCCTTTTCTTTTTATTTCATTCATCCTTTTTTTTCAACTTTTCATCAACAACAACAACAACAACAACAAGAACAGAAAGAAAAGGAGGAGGAGGAGGAGGAGGAGGAGAAAAACCAAAAGGAGAATTTAGAGATAGGTGAAGAAGAAGACCTAGAGGAACAAGAACAAGAAGAACAAGAACAAGAACAAGAAGAGGAGGAAATGTAAAGAAGAAAGAAGAAGAAGAAGAAGAGGAGGAGGAGGAGGAGGAGGAGGAGGAGGAGGAGGAGGAGGAGGAGGAGGAGGAAGAGAGGCACGACTAGGTGTACTGGTGGTTCTAGAGATCACATTTATAAACTTTTCCTCATCTCTCTCTCTCTCTCTCTCTCTCTCTCTCTCTCTCTCTCTCTCTCTCTCTCTGTCTCTTCTTTTTTTTATGGTCCACACCTTGGCGAGTTTCCAGTGTGATTTCCATTTTCCTTTTTTTTGTTTTCTTTTTTTTTATCTATTTTCTTGTTTGTTTGTCCTTTCTTCTTCTTTCCTTCCTATCTCTTGTTTTTATTGCGTGTTGTTATTTATTTCTTTCTTTTCTTTTATATTCTCTTCTCTCTTTCCTTTTCCAATTTGTCATTCATTTTTCCTCTTTTTCATTTTTTTCTATTTTTTTCCTTCCCCTTTTCCTCTTTTCCTTTCTTTTCCTTAAACTTTTCCTTTTCTCATTCATCCCCTAGTTACTCTTACATCTCTTTCCCTTCGCCTCATATCCTCTCTCTCTCTCTCTCTCTCTCTCTCTCTCTCTCTCTCTCTCTCTCTCTCTCTCTCTCTCTCTCTCTCTCTCTCTCTTTCTCTTTCCTTCCCTCACTCCCCACTAGTAAAACATTCCCTTATCTCTCCATCTTTCTTTCTCCTTCCTCCTCTCTCTCTCTCTCTCTCTCTCTCTCTCTCCTCTCTCTCCTCCCTTCTACCTCTTCTCTTCTACCTTCCACCTTCCTTCCACACAAAAAATACCTCTACCACGCCTTCCTCTTTTTCAAGTCATTAGTCCTTCATCCACCCGCTCTCCCCCCCCTACCCACCACTTCTCTCTTCCTCTCTTTTTCCTTTCCTCCTCTTCCCCTCGTCTTTATTCTGGCTCTCTGGGTAAGGAGGGGACGGTGTGAGGGGAAGGGTAAGAGGGGGTGAAGTTAGGTCACAAAATTGAGGGAAATGGTTGAGAAACGTTGGCTAGAAAAACGTTTGTAAATAGAGACGTTTTTTGATTGAACGTTGTTGTGTGTGTGTGTGTGTTTTTTTTTTATTAATTTGTTCAGGTGTGTGTGTGTGTGTGTGTGTGTGTGTGTGTGTGTGTGTGTGTGTGTGTTGGTATGTGCACGGTAAGGTAATATTTGGTAGGGTTTGCAGGAGAGAGAGAGAGAGAGAGAGAGAGAGAAGAAGAAAAGAAATACGAAAACAGATGTGAGGGAGAAAAGTTTGTGTATAGAAGAAAATAAGAAAAGAGGAGGAGGAGGAGGAGAACGAGGAGTACAAGGAGGAGGAGGAGGAGGAGGAGGAGAAGCAGCAGCAGGAGGAGGAGGTAATTAGTGCGAAAAGGGAAGGAAGGAGAAGGAAAATCTGATGGCAAGGAGGAGGAGGAGGAGGAGGAGGAGGAGCAGGAGGACGGAAAAGAAGATTTCGACAAGGAGGTGGAAGAGGAGAAGGAAGAAAACACTCGATAAACATAACTAACAGAGAGAGAGAGAGAGAGAGAGAGAGAGAGAGAGAGAGAGAGAGAGAGAGAGAGAGAGAGAGAGAGAGAGAGCACAAATGAGAAAGATAAAATGAAAATCACTGAACGGAAATAAAAATTGAGAAGAGGAAGAGGAGAAGGAGGAGGAGGAGGAGAAGGAGGAGGAGGAGGAGGAGGAGGAGGAGGAGGAGGAGGAGGAGGAGGAGGAGGAGGAGGAGA
>NC_059264.1:4726582-4729082 GCF_017591435.1 Portunus trituberculatus | reverse complement strand
TTCCTTCAGAATTTAACCTTCATTTGAACCCCCCCCTCTCAGAAAAAGCAGCATTTATTTAACTTTTATTAATTTCGTTAAGCTATCTTTACATGCATTAACACACTTAAATAAGGTTAGCTTTACATAATAGTCTTTTAAACTCCTCGATTCATAAACTCATAATATTTCCTTCAGAATTTAACCTTCATTTGAACCCCACCCCCATCAGAAAAAGCAGCATTTATTTAAGTTTTATTAATTTCGTTAAGCTATCTTTATATGCATGAACACTTAAATAAGGTTAGCTTTATATAATAGTCTTTTAAACTCCTCGATTCATAAACTCGTGATATTTTCTTCAGAATTTAACAATCATCTGAGCACCGCCCCTCAAAAAAACCAACATTTATTTAACTCCTAATTTCATGAAACTCTCATTACATGCATGGACACATTTAAATAAGGTTAGCGTTACATAATCATTGATAAACTCCTCCTGCATTCATAAAAACCTTTAGTGAAATCAACATCTTTTACTCGAACCTGTTCAACTATCACTTGAACTTAAGACCTTAAAAGCCTGAATCAGCTAAAGTACTATTATTAAAAGCATGAAAACACTCCTTCCTCTAGATAAGATATAAGACTTTCAAAAATTGTCTCAAGAGATATGACATTTTTCCTCTCCTTGGCCAGTTTACACCTAATCTTTCCTACACCCCGGTACAGTAATATACTAATTGGAAGCATGTCGACACTCCTTCCTTTAAATAATAGATAAGACTTTCAAACACTTTATCACTAAATACTATCTTTTTCAACTCCTTCACTCCTATCTTTATCTCCTTGGCGAGTTTCACATAACCTTTCCTGCAGACCGGTATCAGTGCTATTATTACAGTATTGGAAGCATGAAAACACTTCTTCCACTAGATAAGAGATAAGACTTTCAAACACTTCATACATCAACACTTTTCAACTTAACCTATATCTTTACCTCCTTGGCCAAATTCACTTTTATTTTCTTGCGATGTGGATATCATAATGAACATATCCACTAATTCTAATTGTAACGTAGTGCGCGGGAAATAATTGGTGTTTTTAAGGAGGTTATCGTAATTTTATTGATACCGGTGAGTCTGCACCACCAAGGAAAAACACTCCTTACAACACGCCTGTTTGTTTGTATGGACCCTGCAATAGTTCTTTTGGGTGCAAACTTATAAGAATATTAGTTCCTTTGGTAGTTCTGGTCACACTTCAGCATTTTCTGCACCGCCAAGGGAAGAAACGCTCACTGTGGCACGCATATCCATCTCTGTGCCTCCTGAAAATAGCCTTTATGAGGGGGAAAATGTGTTTCTCCACGTCTGATTTCCTTTTGTTGACCTTTCAAGATAGTAAGTCTTTATGGCGTCAGTCTACGTGTGTCCTTTGAAAATCGTCTTTACTAGTCTAGGTTTATGAAGTTTGGTTAGGTAAGGTTAAATTAGGTTAGGTTAGGTTAGGTTTGATTTGGTATGGTATGGTTTGGTTACGTTAGGTTAGGTTAGGTTAGGTTGAGTTTGGGTTTGGTTTGGTTTGGTTTGGTTTGGGTTAGGTTAGGTTAGGTTAGGTTAGGGATAGTTTGGTTCTATTTGGTTAGGTTAGGTTAGGTAGATACATAAACCTATTCCTTAGTTCCTCTTTCTTCTACACCAAGACAAAAGCACTCATTGAAACACGCACTTTATTTACCTCAGTGGCCCTTTAGAATAGAAACACCCCCACTTGACTGAAGAAAACGTGCAAGAGGTGTTATTTTAGTCATCTCACGACTCTTCACATGAGCGTTCCTGTGCGTGCATTCGCGTACACTGTGTTTAACATTCAATGGGGTTCATCTCACACGGCGCATGACAAACGCATCTACACAAACCAGACGTGTTTCTGTGCTCGAGTTCGATGCTCTCACAAAAAAAGGTCCGTGTGATAGAGGCCTTAGTTCCTTTTGCTTGCACATTAATCTGCTAATTTTTTCACACTTCATATACGATTTTCTTCCTTCTCTTGTGTCATTAGACCAAAAAGTGTCTTCAGCAGTTGCGTTTTCCTTTTTAATCCTGCTCTGTTCATTAATCCGCTCACTTTCTCTCTAATTGTCTTCGTCAGGTGGGTTTGTGTGCACGTGTGAGGCGGGGTTCAGCGGCCGCCACTGTCACCTGCCTTACCCTGACGACCCTTCCCTCAAGCTGTCCCTGGGGGCGCTGCTGGCACTCATCGTTTGGTGCACCTTCCTTATGTGTGAGTACTGTTTATATATTGCCTCTTTCCTTCAGTTCCTCTTCAGATATCTAACCCCTTGAGTACCATGAAGCGTTTTCATATTCATTCTGGTGACTATTTACTGATTTTGAAGCTTCAGAAACTTATGTGGGGGATTAGAATAGGGAAGACTGTGGCCATTAATCTTCTGACCTCCATAGACCCTTCCTTATGTCAGTAAAATCGTCTAATCGTACACAAATCTCAAAGTAAA
>NC_059264.1:4714082-4721582 GCF_017591435.1 Portunus trituberculatus | reverse complement strand
TTTATCTAACCCAATCCTAACAGTCTTCTATGCCTAATCCTAATCATTTACTCTGCCTAATCCTAACTATTTGCTCTCCCTAATTCAATTGTTCTACCTAATCCTAATAATTTTCTGTCCTCGATCCAATCATTATCTAATCCAATCCTACCAGTTTTCTATACCTAATCCTAACAGTTTCTTCTTCCTAATCCCAATAATTTTCTAACTCCAATCCTAATCACTTATGTAATCCAATCTTGATAGTTTTCTCTCTTTAATCCTAACAGTTTACTCTTCCTAATCCTAATCATTTTCTAACTCCAATCCTAATCTTTTATCTAATCCAATCTTAATAGTTTTTTCCTCCCTAATCCTAACAGTTTCCTCTCCCCAGTTTTTTTTTTTTTTTCTATTCAACACCTTTCCCTCTCGAGTTTTTTCCCCTCTCTTTTTTATCTCCCTTTATTTCCCCTCCCTCTTCCCTCCACCTTGTCCCTCCGTCATCTTAACAGTTTCCTCTCTCTAACCTCAATCCTAATCATTCTAACCCCAATCCTAACTAATTTGTCTCCCAACCTTTACCGTTCACCCTATCCACACACCGCCCCTCAGATGTGGATGTACTGCAAGTGGACGCGGCTTCAGTGACCAGCAGTGGAGCGGAGGATCACCCACGTACCACCTGTCCACCCTCCTCCACTTCCGGCATTGGGAAGAAGGGTGGAGGAGCGGGAGGAGGCGGTGGAAGTGGCGGAGGGGGCCAGCTTCCCTCTCAAGGCGATGATCTGAGAAATTATGTATATGAGGGAGACAGTTCATCGCCAGGCTCTCTGTCCTCATGTAAGTAAAGGGTTTGGGAGGACAAGATACAGGAAAGATATTGGCGTTAGGGTTTTTTTCTCGTTTTCTCTTTTTTTTCTTTTCTTCTTTTTTCTATTTGCGTGAAGAGGTTTAGGGCAGTTTATTCACCCGGTTTGCTGTTCTCGTGTAATTAAAGGGTTTAGGAGGACAAGAGAAAGGAAAGATATTGGAGTAAGGGTTTTTTTCTCTCTCTTTTTCATCTTTTTTACTTGCGTTAAGAGGTTAAGAGGTTTATTCACCCGGTTTGCTGTTCTCGTGTAGGTGAAGAGTTTGTGTGACTAATTCGTGAAAAGGAGGAAGCTTGAAAGGAATTAGTGAAATAGATTAAAAGTTTTCTATCATTTATTTACCATTTATCCATCACACCCCTTCAGTACCATGACGCGTTTTTATATTCATTCTGCTTATTATCTGGTGATTTTACACAGCTTCAGAAACTTATGTGTGGATTAAAATATTGAAGACTCTGGCTAGTAATCTTCTCACCTCCATAGACCCTTATTAATGTCAATGAAATATTCTAATCATGCCCAAAAATTAAGGTAAAAATGTGTCTCAGTTTCTCGCTCAGCTGTCGGTCACTAGCACTACCAATCTTCTCCCTGCCAGTAACAACAGCAACAATAACAATAGCAATGATAATAATGACAGGTAGAGTAGCAATAATGACAAAAAACAGAGTAATGGTAATGATAACAGTGAGAGTAGTAATAATGATAGAAATAGAAAGAATAATAATGACAACGAAGAGAACAATAGCAGAGAGTAATAGGAATATGAGTAACAGCAACAACAAAGACAAAAACAACAGTAGCAATAATGACTGAAAAGTAATAATAATGATGAAAATAATGACAATAACAGAGACGACAAGAGCAATAACAAGAGTAATAAAAGCAAAGACAACAACAACACAAACACCACTATCCCCTCCCGTCCTCCCTCTTTTTAGGTCTGGAAAGCTGTAGTGGCAGTACAAAATTCTTAGATGGATTCCGCGAGGTTGCCCACTTGTTAGACAGCTGGGACACCACCACCACCACCACCGCCACCACCACCACCACCACCACCACCAACAAGAGCCAATCAGAGCAAGAGGGATTCTTCTCTACCAATCACGGACATTCTTAGCGACCCACACGTTGCCATTGGTCCATCGTGCGAGGCAGAGAAACCAGTCACTGTCCCCGATGCTTCTCTTCCTCCTCCTCCTCCTCCTCCTCTGTCTCTTTCTCCTCCTCTTCCTCTTCCTGATCCTCCGAAAGCTTTCATGAGTAATTGATTCGATTTTTTTAATTTCTTTTTTATCCCTGTTTTTGTTTCTGATCCTTCTTTTCCTCCTCTTCTTCTTCCTCCTCCTCTTTCTCTTTTCTTTCTCCTCTTCCTCTTCCTCCTCCTCCTCCTCCTCTTCCTGATCCTCCAAAAGCTTTTATGAGTAATTAATTTTTTTTTGTCTATTTTTTCTTATTTTTCTTCCTCCTATCCTTCTTTCTCTTCCTCTTCCTCTTCCTCTTCCTCCTCCTCCTCCTCTTCCTGACCATCACTCAAGCTTTTATGAGTAATTAATTTGGCTTTTTAATTTTTTTTCATTTTGTTTTCCATTTTATCATTTTCATTTTCTCCTTATATTTCTTCGTTTTTCTTCTTTTTTCTTTATATTTTTCTCCTCTTACGTTGTTTACTTTCGGTTCTTTTTATTTGCTTTTTTTTTCTTATCCTATTTTCGTTCTCATTTTTCCAACCTTTCTTTTCCTCTTTTTGTTTTCCTTTTCTCTTTCTTGGTGTTCTCTACTTTTTTCTATCATTTTTTTTCTATTCTTCTCTTCCTTTTTTTATTTTCTATTTTTTCTCTACTTTTCTTTTATTTCCAGATTTGGTTTCTTCAATTTCGTTTTTTATTTTTTTGGTAAGTATTTTTTTTCGTTTTTCTCTTTTTTTCTTAGTTTTATTTGGTCTGATTGCTACAATTTGAGATTTTGCTGTTGTTGTTGTTGTTGCTTTTCATTTGTGGTGTGTGTGTGTGTGTGTGTGTGTGTGTGTGTGTGTGTGTGTGTGTGTGTGTGTGTGTGTGTGTGTGTTTCCTCTTTTCGTTTAGTGCTTATTATGCCATTTATTTATCATTATGCCATATTTTTTTTTCTTTTATTTTTTACTCCTCTTCCTCCTCCTCCTCCTCCTCCTCCTCCTCCTCCTCCTCCTCCTCCTCTACCTCCTCATTTTCCTCCTCCTCCTCATCCAATTTTCATACCATTTGAGCCGAAGATGACGAAAAAAACAAGAGAGAGAGAGAGAGAGAGAGAGAGCACGTTTTACAGAAGCAGCCACAGTAAATGAATAGAGGAGTGCATTACGTAAACCAAATTTGTATATACGATGTAAGCGAGACTTGAGGATGAAACACAGGAGGAAAAATGGGGGAAAGAATTGCATATAAAGGAAATCAAATAATGTGACTTACTTTGGAGGAAAAAAAAGGGAAAAAAAGACTAGAAATGTTGAGAGTTGAATTGTGGGGAAAATTAATGATCAGAAAATCCCTAAGAAGCTTGGAAAGCTAAAAAAAAGTACACAAGAAGGAAAGGAACGGTAATATAATCAATTTAAACATGATGATCTAAATTTGAAAGGGAAAAGAATAGAAAAATGCATTCTAAACTTAATGCAGAAAATATAAAACACATTCACGGTTTGAAAAGAAAAGAAGTATGATGCATTTTAAATTTGAAAATAGTGGATATAAAAGAAAAAGAAAGAATATAATATGGATATAAAAGAAGAAACAGAAAGAAATGGAAGGAAGAGCTAAAAAAAAAAATTCGATAAAAGGAAGAAACTTTAAGAAGTAATCAAAGGCCAAACAAATTAGAAAAGTAGAAAAAAAAAAACATAGCAAATCAAAACACCTCTCATGATCAACAACAACAACAACAACAACTACTACTACTACTACTACTACTACTACTACTACTACTACTACTACTACTACTACTACAAGAACGACAGAAGAAGAAATGTAAACAATAAATAGCAAATGAAAAAAAAAATCTCACGTCAACAAAATAAAGAAATTAAACAAGAAAGAAATACAAAGAAATAATGGTAAAATAAGAACATTTTAAACCAAAAATCGATATCAAATGAAAACGCAGCTCACGACAAGACCCAAACATGAATCCTTCCCCGGGATATGAATTACGAGACTGGTAAATTCCCTTTTTTCTATCCGTGGAGCCAAGATTTATATGGGGGTGGGCTGCGCAGGACGGCGAGGAGGAGAGTAGAGGCAGGGAATCGTGACACTGCGACCCACCCCTGAATACCAACCTGGAACTGTTATTGGTCAGTTACTGGAAATGACTCGTGTGTTTAATTGGATTTCTGGAATGCTGGAAACACTTAATAATCCCATGTAAATCCTGGTTCTATGGCTTACTGTTTGAGAATGGCTTATTTCCAGGTCAGTGATGGAAAATGGCTGGAAATAATCGCTTCTGTGTCTTACTGTGGTTCTGGAATACTGGAAACACTTAAGAATTCCTTGTAAATCTTAGTTCTATGGCTTATTGGTTGAAAATGGCTTATTTCCAGGTCAGTGATGGAAAATGGCTGGAAATAATCGCTTCTGTGTCTTACTGTGGTTCTGGAATACTGGAAACACTTAAAAATTCCTTGTAAATCTTGGTTCTATGTCTTATTGGTTGAGAATGGCTAATTTCCAGGAGTATGGTGGAAAATGACTGAAAAATATTGCTTCTGCGTCTTATTGTGGTTCTGGAATACTGGAAACACTAGAACCACGTAAATCTTGGTCAGTAGCGGGAAATGGCTGGATATTATTGCTTCTGTGTCTACTTGGAGATCTGTAACCATAGAAACGAATAATCATCATGGAAACTGGAATTCTATGGAAGCCTGGATGCATATTTGTATCTCTGGCTTGCCTATCTGGAATTCCCTGGAACCCTGAATACTGATAATACTTCTTATTTGTATAATTGGAATCGTTTGGAACCGTGGATATTTATTTCTATCTCTTATGTGTCCAGCTGGAATATTCTGAACACTTGGAATTCTCTGGAAGCTTGCATAGTGATTTTGACCTATTTGTCTTACTGGAACCTATTTACCTATGATTTATTTTACTGGAACTTTCGATACCTACTTCTATCTCTTATTTATCTAACGAACCTATATTTACCTCCTCTTTGTCTAACTGGAACTGCCTGGAACCTCAAACCAAACCCTCTTATTGGTCTAACTAGATGCTGTTTTTACCGCTTCCTTCACTGGAATTGCCTGGAACCGTGGATACTGACTTTTGCTTTGTCTAACTTGAAGATGTTTTTATCTCTTGCTTAACTGGAACCACTTATACCTATTTTTTTTTTTTTTCTTCATTTATGTGACTGGAACATATTTTTGCCTCTTACTTACTTGACTGGAATTGCCTGGAAACGTGGATACTGACCTGGATTTGGAACTCTTGTTTATCTGGAATCGCCTGGAACCATTGATACCTATTTTTCCTTCATTTGTGTGACTGGAACCTACATGTACCTCAATCGCTTAACTGGAACCGCCTGGAACCATTGACACGTGTTTTATACCTTATGTGTCTAACTGGAACCTATATTTACCTCTTGCTTAATTGAGATCGCCTGGAACCGTGAATACCAACATTTACTTATTTTGTCTACTTTGCCTCTTGCATACCTGGAACTGCCTGGAACCATGACTACCTACTTTTATCTCTATGTTCAACTGGAATGCTCTGGAAGCCTGGAATTTGTCTTGACTGTTACGTGTGGGTGATGGAAAGAAAGGGACAGGTAAAACAAGAAGAAATAAAAAGAAAGAAAAGCCTTCATTAATGTTACGTGTTCCGTCGCGTCTGGAATCTTCTTTTGTCCAGGTGGAATTGTCTGGAATGCTGGAACTCTTGGGGAAGATGATGAAAAGAAGTGAAAAGCAATATATTACTTGTGATGATGTGGTTTGGTGAGAAGAATGTGAGGAGGAGAAGGAGGAGGAGGAGGAGGAAGAGGAGGAGGAGGAGGAGGAGGAGGAGGAGGAGGAGGAGAAACGAGGTGACTTTTTATTGATAACTATGTAGTGGAAGTAATGAAAAGAAAACAAAGAGAAAAGGAAGAAGAATGTGATTTGATTTCATCTTGATTTTGTAGATGTTTTCTTTCTTTTTTTTCTTTTTTTTTCTTGTATGATTATTAGTTGCCTTTATAAGAAGAGCCTTTATGATTGACTTCTCTCTTTATCTTATTTATTTTTCTATCTCCTTTTTTTTCAGTCAAGTTTTCTATGATATTATTTGGCGCGAAATTTGAATGTTTTTGTTGTTGTTGTTATAGTTGTTGTTGTTGTTGTTTTCATCCAACAGTTTGATAAAAGAAATAGCATCAGAAATATTTCAGTCTTCGTTGATTTCTTCATAATTCTTCTATTGTCTTCACGTTTTTATTGTTGATTGCCTTCATGTATTCACTATTCATTGTTTTCATACATTTATTGATGCGCCAAAAAAGTCACTAGTCTCCGTGGAATTATTGTTCATTTACTTCTCTGATCTGGCACTGACTCACTAGTTGTGATTGGTTTTGTTGTTAATCTGTTGATTCATATTCAGTTCATCTTCATAGATAAAATTAATCTATTTCGAGAAGTACTTTTGCTTATTTTTATTTTTTTTTTTATTTATTATTTTTTTTTTTCTTTGCGGTGAAGGAAACTCGAACGCTAAGCTGCCAAAGAAAACGAAGAAATATACGTACATATAATAACATGCTCACTTTGGGGTAACAACTTCTCATCTTAGAGGGAAGCTGAATGAACCTTCTAGCTCGTGTATATATGTGTGTATATATGTATATAGATGACGCCAGGCACCGCTGTTTGGGCGTGCCGATCTGACCTTTGTAAACACTGGAATGGCGAAAATGTTTGATGTTTCGTTTTAAAGAATTTTTTTGTATATCGTATGTGTGTGTACGTATGTGTGTATATGCCAGTCTGTATATCTCCGTTTCTTATCAACACAGTATTGTCACTCCGTTAAGAAGATGAATGAGTGTGTGGGTGTGTGTTTTGTTTGGTTTTCATCCGTGGTATTGTGAACCCGTTGGACAGGAAGAGTGACGCGTCGCCGCAAGATCAAGATTAAAGATTTATTTCCCTCGTTCCCACTCCCAACCTTCTCTCACCGACTCACTCACAATATCTCAACTCGCGAGACCATGTTTTATATTTTTCTAAAGAAGTTTATCCAAAGAAGTGCATGAGTAATATAAATACGTGAAGAACTAACGAAAGAATAAATGAATAGATGAATGACTCTATATTATATTGTATGTATCAAATTAATAATAAAGATGAAATAAAAAGAAAACAAAAAAAATAAATAAAGGATCCGAAGGTCATAAAGGCCCGAGGTATTGTTCTGTATTGCATTGTTTTCTTTCTTAATCCTCTTCCTCTTCTTCCTCTTTATCTTCCTCTTCCTCTTCTTCCTCTTTATCTTCCTCTTCCTCTTCTTCCTCTTTCCAACATCGTAAATATCAAGAATTCCATGGTTGTTTGTTTGTTATTTGTGTTCGTTTGTGTTTTTTAGGTCTTTTAGTGTTCCTCCTCCTCCTCCTCCTCCTC